>NC_084818.1:6239148-6489148 GCF_963583255.1 Pyrus communis
TTTACAATGTGATTACTTGATTCAATAGTTTTCTGAAGAAGCCAGAACAAAGCGATTGATCCAGTTTAAACAAGTGAAGTATATATGCAGCACTTGGGTGGCGGGGGTTGAAATTGAACGTACTCAAAGTATTCTCAATGTGATGAGTGGTACTTTTAGACACATGCAACAAAATCCCAATCAGATATTTATATATTTCTTCCACTATTGATTAAACAGTCAAAAATTGATAATTCTCTATGAACAGACGTTATTATCTTCTTTTGCATCAACACTTTCTGCATAGACTACTCTTAAGTTCCATGAACCAAAACTTCGATACGTTGCAACAATCCGTTGGGCCCTCCTTTTTCCCGCACCAAACTCAATCATTAGCAGCTCAGTTATGCCATGTTACTAATTGGATGAGGGAATATATATACCCTTGAAATCTTTCTGCATGCTATCTTTCTTTTTGCTTAAGCTTAGTGATTAGGGCTAATGATCGATTGAGAGAAAAGTTGTTTATACTTACTGCATACTATCAACTTGAAAAAACTATTTAACAGCGACCATGAGAGTGATTTGCATAGTGCAGACTGTAAAATTAACAAATAGAATCTTTAATCTTGGTTTTGATACCATGAGATTTGCATATTTGCAGCTTAAAAATTAATTGCAGCAGTGGATAATAAGATTAATGATCTTTTATGCCGGGTTTACAAGATATCTTCTTATATCAGCACATGGTTTCTACAAAGTTCTAGGATTGTTTGATTAATTAGCAATGTGATTGATTGAAATTAATTAACATGCATATATGTTGTCCTATTCGGTCGCATCCTATTTAGCTATTTAATAAGAATAAGAATTATATTTATTTATCAGAAGTGCAAGAATACGCTTCTGAGAGATTTGTATTATTGTATAAGCATGCCAAGATTTTATTTGTAATGATGATTAAATTATATTTAGATCCTTGTCTAATTTGACCAAGTTGGAAGAGATGACTATGTATCTCCATGTGAGCAACATGTGCATATGACCAACATAAAACTAAAAAAACAAACACAATATAAAACAAAACTATTAACAACAACCAAGTAGCAACCAAAACTTATTCCACTTTCAAGCAAGAATGAGAGAGAAAGGAGACATGATCATTCCCATATGTGTTGTTCACTTCTAAATAAATTAATTAATCAAATTACGAAAATTAATTACAGCTACAAGGAATCGACTAAGGCGATTTAGTGCCTTATAATGTTTTAATTTTGGTTTTTGTTCATTGTTAACATTTTCTTAAATCTTAGGTTGATTATGGTCATAATTGGAAGTGAAATTGTTCCCATTCCTCAGATTATATGACCCAAAAAAAAAAAAGATTATGTCATGATAATATCATGCAAATTGGTATACGAAAATGTTGATTCATCATGTTTTTTGCAACTAATAACCTGATCTTTTAATTCTGTTTCAAATAGCCATGTGTGTTATTTAGGGCATGTTTTATGACTTTTTAAAATGGTTAAAAATGTCTTTCTCTTTCATATGAAGAGACTGTTGTTGGTTCATATAAATATTTTTTAGTGCTAAAAAGAATATACAATCAACTGCTTTTCCATAAATAACTTAAATTTATATAATTTTTTTTCACTTACTTTGTAGAAAAAACACTTTCAACATAAATTAGTTGTGAGCATAAGTTAGGATATGGATTTATATAAGGATGACTTCCCTAAATATACAAATTCTACAAAAGGACAAAAATATAGCCCATTAAATTTCCTGTCACCCAATAGGTCTTTTGAGCTGTTTAGCCTCGCCCAACAAGACCACAACTTACAACCCAGCCTGTACAATTTGTGATCCTAAAGATTAAGGCAAAAAGAAATGCAGCAGAATGTTAAATGTCCCACATCGGTGGGTTCAAAGAAATCCAATAGGTTTGAATAGAATTACTCTACTCTAACTAATACCGAGTTTTTTTGTGGTAAAATCTCACACCTGACGGATTAGGCAGGTGGTAAAGTTGAGGATAGTATTGGTGTCGTTAGAATGGGGTGGGCCCGACGATCCAAAAATCCAACATGGTATCAGAGCCCACAGTTTCGAGTCCGTG
Organism: Pyrus communis; assembly: GCF_963583255.1. Classification (NCBI taxonomy): domain Eukaryota; kingdom Viridiplantae; phylum Streptophyta; class Magnoliopsida; order Rosales; family Rosaceae; genus Pyrus; species Pyrus communis. Next base: position 6,241,250 of record NC_084818.1, read on the forward strand.
CAAACCAACGAGCTTGTCACTCAGAAGGAAACAAGTCTGAACTCATAATATAGAGACAACCGCTAAGTTCCATTAAAAACAAGTGGGCCCAACGTGAGCCGATCTCTGAGTTTTAATTACCAATGTGGATCTCCATGTGTAAACCACTAAATGGGGTTACACGTGAGGGGAAGTGTTGAATGTCCCACATCGGTGAGTTCAAAGAAACCCAATAGATTTAAATAAAATTACCCTACTCTAACTAGCTAATACCGAGACCTATCTTATGCCCAGAAACAAGACTCATGTACTCCTCTACTTGTTTTTTTTACCTTAATTTTACAATTCGTAATATAATCTCGTGCCTAAAGAGTGCATGAAGATAAAAAAAGGAGTGCAAAATCTTCCTCAGAAGAAAATTAGGATAGGGAATTCATGGAAGCTGCGTCCAGTACTGATTCAAGGCCAAACCCATATTAAATATTGTGAGTCACTTTTCACCAACTTATGGAAAATCATATCAAGTTTATTTCGACCAACTTATTGATTGCAGGGAATAAATCAGATTACAAGGTATGATTCAAAACGCATCATTAATTGGTTCATAGGAAGGGAGGTGTATCATAGAAGAACCAAACATGATAACAGAAAGCGAATTTTCTCACGACTGTAAGTTGAACAAAATCTATAACCCTAAAAATTCCTCCATAAGAACAACTGTAAGATCCGTTTAACCAACCAACATAGATGTAAGGTGTCATCAAACCATAGTAGTTTTGGTCTGTTGATACTTCTCTTCTCAACCATCGAAGAGATCCCAAGAGCGAATCACCATTCCACAATGATAAACAAAAGGTGTCATCCAGCTATCTAACTTATATACAAAGAAACAAAATGGACTCATGTTTACAAAACAATGTGAATTTACAAAAAGTTTGAAGCATATATGCACATCATCCCATAGAAAAGGTTCCATATATTTAAATACATAATATCTCAAGGACAAAGGAAATTCACGCTTGAAGATAGGTGAGCTCTGTAATGTATTATTCGATACAAGTTTTCCCTTGTTTACACGTCCTACTGTTAAAACATTTACGCACATTAAAAGGTTTTTGGCTCTTTATGTCATTAAGTATAATTGATCACTACTGATTGATGCTGGTCTGGATCTCTCAAAAACAATATGCAAACAAGAGACCCATCAAATAAGATCAAATCACTCTGAGAAACGAAAACTCCAGTAATATCAAGAGACCTAAAATAAGAGTATAATAATTAGGGAAGTGATAAACACTCTTTTTAACTTCTTATACACCTCTATTAAATCTTGTTTGTTGATTTTGTTTGATTTATCCAATATGATTGCCATAAACTAAGAAGAGTGTGTGAGAAGCTAAAACGAGTGTCTCCCTTACAATTATTTCCAGCAAAGATATATAGCTTATGCATCACATTAATGAAATAATTCAAATAAATATTGCATCAAATTAACAAGATATTTAGCATACTAAGTAGTATTGTAGTAAAATAAAACCCAATTAATAAGGATCAACAAGACAGACAATTCTATAAGCAATGTGAAGCATACATTTATGAAAGCAAAACAAGCCACATATATAGCAAAATCTTTGGTTTCTCCAAACCCTAAAGTGCTATGAAGATCAAACTATATCCATAAAGAAAACATGAAGTCAAATATTTTCTTTTAATTAAAATCTCAGGATCCCAAAAGCATATCCTATGTACTCAACAAAAAAACATCAATGAGTACAAAAGATTGTAAAAAAGATTAGAAAAGATATCCTGAAGCAGAGATATAAAACTCAACTATTTTCCGTACAGATGCAAAATCATGATTGTATGTGTGACTCTCTATTGTGTGCCAATTAATTCATGTTTAACTATGAGGAGAAAAGCTGGTCACAAATCTGAACGCCATGGTAGATGGTAAAAATCGATCTAGAGTAAGAAAAGCCAAAGCCGAAATAAAAGAGGATATCTAGAGAGCTCAGAAGTACCCAATAAACAAAAGGTGCCCATGACTTCTCGTACCATTTCGACCAAAGTGGACATTCCTGAGATCAGTACATGGTTTGCAGTTTCAGAAAATTTATCCCCATCTGAAACTCTGATCAATGAACTCAAAAACTCTCCCTCATCTTTCTCTTTATCGATAACGACAAAATCGCAGAACTCGAAATGGTGCAGGTGGAAGCCAAGCAAACCGACACAGAACCCAAACCATAAACATGTGTGGTTTGCTGGTTAGCCTGGTTAAACAAATTAACAGGCCAATAGGAAATACAAAACAAAGCAGCAATGTCAAGATCAATGAGCTTAAACATAGATTAGAGTATTACTTAAAACCAAATTAAAACAATAGTAATGCCAGTATCTCATATAATAAATTCACCAGAACCCTAAAAATTGTAAAAGTAAATGAATATACTCGGCAGTATTTGTTGGAGTGCCGTCTAATAGTAATTATCCAGTCTCCACCCCATGATGCTGATGATCCGCCAGAAACCTAAAAGCATATGATGATATTAGTCATTTATTGCCGCTGCAGCATCATCAAGATTCTCATATCATCAAATGGGGCTAAAATTGGAGCCCAAATAAGATTGTGAATCTTGATGATGCTCCACCCGCAAAAAGTGACTGGTTTTTCTTTCTTGTATTAAGATGGTATTTTTCCATCTGCATCCATCATCACACCCATCATCACAGGAGGTAAAGGAAACCCTAGATATCGATCTAACCCTAAATCCATGGAGAGAGAAAAGTAAGGAGAGGCAGAGGAGGCATGACTGAGAAGGACTTTAAATACAAAAAGTAAAGGTAGCAATGTGAATAGTTATACATGGACCCAGGGACCACAGGGTGAAAAGATAAAAAAAGAGAAAAGGGTAAAGCCTTATATAGTTCTTCTCTGTGCTTGAACCGGCAATGGAAAAGTGAAAATATAAAAGGAATTATTTGAAGGCTCAACGGGAAGTAGATAAAGAAAACTGAGGGAGTGGTAAGAGGCGGAGGGCATGAATATATAGAGATTCACCACAGGAGTAGGCTGGTAATTTAATGAGAGAGACAGAGAGACAGAGAGAGGTGGGTTGGTGACGAGAGATATGAGGAGGAGTAACAGTTATCAATCGTAATATTCGGTACCAAATTGACCAAAATCTTAATCCCCTCTGACCCAGTCTGTGCTCCACAGATGTAAAAAATAAAACAGAATAAAAATTAAAAATGACTTTTTGCTAACGACCCTCAAGTAATGCTCTATCACTTTATTTATCATTTATCACTGTTAAATGAGTTTATATTTTGAGATGTGTCTATTGAATAGACATAATTATTAAAATTTAAAATCATCCAACAATGATAAATAAAGTGATGAGTGTTTATATTTCGAGATATGTGTATTGAATAGACGTAATTATTAAAATTTAAACTCGTCCACTTGAGGGTGGTGAGAAAAAATGATTAAGTTTGACATTAGAACACCAGGTCTCATGGTTTGAGGAACCTCCCGATGTACTTTTTTGGATATTCTGTTTAAGGATAGTATTACTGGTTAAGTTTTTAGTGTGAAACACTTTTTTTTTCCTTTCGATTGGGTTGAAAACCCAGTAAGGTTTTTATGGAGGCACATTGTTAGCACCCAATCCTCCGGTTTTACGTATTCCTCTTATTCAATAAATATCTTACTTGAACTAACAAAAGGCCACTTCTCTCTATACAATCAATTATTTAATTAAATTAGCAATTGTACGCATGATATGCATGTGCTTAATTATTAAAATTTTGAAACTATAATTTACAAAGAGAAAACATAAAATGGTCGGCTAAATCTTTTTGGTGACGACCTTCAAACGATTTTTCGTCGTTGAAGAGGTTGTTCATATTTTTAGCGATTAGTTTTTTATAACTATTACATCACTAGAAGTTTATTTTATTTGGGAAAAAAACGTGAAAGAGAAAATGAGGTAATTGATACGGTTACCTAGCTGTGAGGCTTTTAAAAAAATTATTTTGTTCTTAATTTGCTATACTACTCATAGCTTTCATTTTAGTTATTTTTCTTTTATTTTGGTCTTCATCGCCACATCACCTACTAAATCAATGACAATCATCTTAACTTTTAATTATGACCATTAGATGAAAAAAGATCCAAGACCTAATGAGGAGTGTAAAGATATTTGTAAAAATAGTTGTCCCTTAATTCTATCCTTTTGTTAATAGCTAGGTAGTTTAGAAGTTTAGATTAAGACGGTATTGGAAAATGAAAACTTAACCAGTAATAGTACACTTTAACCAGTAAATGTACACTTGGTGATGGTGATCCTGTTCAAATATTATTGTTGTTGATGTTTTGGGGAAGTGTGGGGATGGCGTTTAGGTGTGGAGATTAAATATGTTGCGTCCTCCACAAGCATATTTCTTGTTCTTGAGGGTGGGGATCAATTGACAGGCCCCCTTCACCCAGATCTGTGACCTTCATGAATGAATTGAGACCCTATACATCTAATTCTAGCTAGGGTTTAAGGTTCCTTGTGTTGATCCTTCATTTCCCACTTTTGGTTTCTTTTGAGGGAATAAGTTTTACAATTTTATGCCCTTTAATGTCCTGTAATCTACATGTCTAATCCAACTTAGTTTTCCTAAGCGCCTACACCATCTTCTCTAGCTCTTATGTTTGCATTGGCTTAAGTCACCCCCAATTCTACATGGCTAATTACTTTCCCATCAATCACTGCCTTTATATAAATTTATAATAAACAATCCCATTGTTTCTCTTTTATGTTTCTATTTGAGCTTAGTTAGCTGTTTGGGAAATCTAGTTTTATTATCGTGACGAGTAGTATTGCTAGAGACACTAATTACGTGACAAAGCAATAATTACACTGAAAAGCTCACAAGTAGATGGAACTTATCACATAATCTTTCACAAGTATATGGAGCTTATCACATAATATTTCACTAGTAAACGAGTTTTATTGTTTGGTTTTTCTTTCCAAACCCCATTTTAATTATAATTGTGACCAGTAAGTATACTTGTATCAGCCATCTTGCACGACTCAAAAGTCATTTGAATACGCATTTTTCCGTTTTCAGTGGACAGCTGTAGTGGTCCAAAATTAAAATAAATGGAAATCTGCAGTGCATCTGAATTAATTAGCATGGGGTGGTCATTTTCTGAAAGATCCATTTCCCACTCATCTAAATTTATGCGATGAATTTACAACCAAGTTTTATTTTACTGGTCATTATTTTTATACGCATTTACAACCAAGTTTTATTTTACTTCGTTGACTTTACCACTGGTTTTGCCCGCGACTGATGAATTTCACCAGTCCATCTTTTTTGGTTGGAAAGAGGCTAATGTTTAATTAGAGCTTTTGTACCATCATAGTATTAGAAAACTGAAAAAAAAATGTCTATCCTCCACAGCCCCACCCCATTATCCGTTGCAATGCTAGATATCCAGTATATATATGCTCATAATCATGTTCCCATTCATCAAACTTTGAGAAAGGTGTGATGAATCATGATACTTCTAAGTGGATTAATTAAGATAAGATTACAAGAATCTTGTTATATTAGAACTTTTGGATCTATCCTACTACTCATACGCAGGACATGCGCAATACAAGTGGAAGGTACGATTCCCTGAGTGTAAGATATCATTTTCAACCAAGATAAAGGATTTGGAAGATAATCATAATTTTATGGGGTCTAAGATAAGCTTTATTGAAGGAACAAATTGAACTTCACTAGCTTTAAGAACCTTTTCTTGAGTAGATGGCCTCTTTGTTTTTAATTAAATTTCATAGTGTTTCTCAATCCAGAATATTGTCCAGCTAGGGTGAAGTAAAGAAACTTCAGGTTTTACCACCAAATCAATTAAAAATACCTAGAGAGAGTGGCTCAATTCCTTATTAGCCTTTGTATGGTTTGGCAATTCTCAAATGTAAGACAATTCCTCAAATTCTCATACGAAGGCAAGCATGCCAATTAAATTTCGCAGACCTACTTTAATGATGTTTTGTGTAGATTTCTGGTTCGGGTAAAATATTTATACAATACCAATTAATTTTAAGGTTTTTCACGTTCAAGTCATTGATAACACTTAAAGAAAAACACTTAAAAAATTTCACTGACTTCTCGTTGAGAGGAGCACTAATAGAATCATGTAATTAAGAATCAATTAAAGCATAATAAGTGGTTAGCAGTGGCTTAGAGCATCTCCAAGATAGTCTACAAAACTAAATTTAGAGTGTCACGCATAATTTTCTGTGCTCCAGCAGAGTTGTTAAACTTTAAATTTAGAAAATGTCCTACACTCTCTAGATTTAGATAGTTTCAATCCCACTCTTCAAACATTTTTTTCTGATTATTAAAAGTTATCTTTGTCAGCGTTTATTAAAAATAAATATAAAAAAAAAGGTTACATGATGAAAGTAATAAAAAAATATGAAGATTCGTGGAGTATGTAGGAGCAAATTAAATTGTGGATCAACATATTTTAGTGAAGCTCAATGGCCATATATACGTGCTGCATGTTATCCAATTTTTGTTGTTTACGTCCTAGGCTTAAAAAATCACCGGTGAAAGAAGCAACTTTGCATGTCCATATAAGTAATTGGCTAATTTTCATATTGCCAATTAGTTTTATGATAGAACTGTGAACATCGAAATTTTTCGTGTTTACAAGAACCTCAACTTTTTTCAGTATATAGTTATCATGGTGTTTTTTTTTCTTTATCTAAATTAGAATAATTGTAATATTTAGTATTCACATCCACACGCTCTTGTGTGTGGCAATTTACTCTTTTACATCTTATTCTTTGTTATTTATTTGTGTTTAATTTGGATTTTTTAAAAGTTAAATTATTTTGTTTTAAGATCCCAATTAGAGAGGGGTATTTTGGAGATGTTGAAAGTTTCATCATTTTGGTGTGTGTTTCATATAAATATATATGGGACGTTTTGATATAGACATCTTGTTTTTAAATGTCATAGACTAAACATCTATTCCTTTTGCAAATTTGATTAAACATTTTCACTACAATTTTGATACTTTAATTTTATTTCATTAGAAGTCTATTCACATTAGCATTCCCTTTTTTTCTCCTATTTTTATGCATCTCTTATTATGATGATTTAAGATTTTTTTTATTAAAATATTTATTTTAGTAAATTAAATAGAATGTAACAAAACTTGTTGTTACATTTAATTATAATGGTACATTTAGTTACTTGGTACATTTGAATTTTTGGTCCATTTGGCTTCTTGGTACATTTGAATTTTTAGTACATTTGAATTTTTGGTACATCTAGTTTTTGGTACATTTGAATTTTTGGTATGTTTATTTTCAAAACATAAGTTTTATTACTTTTTGTCCTAATAATGAAGAATTACTGTAATTAATTTTTTTTATATATAGAAAGAGTCGTTAACAATGTAAAAGTTTAGATTATTTTAATTAATTAATTTTTTTTTTATAGAAAGAGTCATTAATCAAGGGACAATAGCATTTTTTGTTAATTCAAAATTATATGATTTATCGTTATTATTAATAAGGATTTATCTCCGATCAACTAAAAGTTGTTCTAGAGACTTATCTACCAAAAAAAAGACTGTCTAGAGCATTGTGTATGAATCAAACATATTTTTAAACATTCCAAAAAGATGAATATTCATTTTAATATAGTTTATAATTGGGTACGTTTTAATTCGGGGTTGGTATGACGTTGATACGTTTTCATTTAATATTGGCACGTTTTCATTTGGCGTGGGTTTACATTTAGATTTGAAAAGTTTAAATTTTAAGACTTAAATATAGTTGAAATTATTTAAAATATATAGCAGATATTTAAGTGTAAATTAATTTCAATTAATCTGAAGTAGTTCAAGTCTGAGTATCTTAATTAAATGTTTCAAAAGCTTAATCAGAAACTCAAAAAGTATAAATATTTAGTCTACAAAAGTCTAAAACGAGACATCTAATTCTAATTTATTCTCTCTCTATATATATAGACTAATTAATAGTTACAAATAAAAAAACAGCATGCAAATACAAACTCAACTAGCTAGCCACTTAATTAATACCTATGATTTAGTGGTATTTTTGTCCATTTTTAATGATAGGTTTAGGTTCATCTCAATTTTTTTAGATGGTGAGTTCGATACTAACTTATTATGGTTGATTTATTGTATAAATTAACTCAAATTTCTCAACCTTTAATATAAATGCATCCATGCATTAGAAAGAAAACAAGCCAACTGACCAAATAGGATTTTGATTTTGATTTTTTTGAACAAAAATAGGATTTGATATTTAATTTGCATTATGGTTGCAATTTTGTATCTAAACTACCTATTAACAAAATTCTTTTTATCAATCAAAATAGGGTGAAAAGATCAAATTAACCCTGTCAACAAAACCAAAGAAAAATAACCAAAATAAAAATTATGGCAAATATAGTAAATTAAGAATAAAATAATTTTATTGTTTTTTTATTGTGACGAATTAATTATTCAAAAACAGTCACTAAAGATATAAACAACCTCTTAAGCGACAAAAAATTATTTAAAAATCATCATCAAAAAATTTTAGCCACCTCTTTATATTTTCTCTCTTTGTATGTGTGCAAAATTTGAATAAGCATATTTATAATATATGTACAATTGCTAGTTTTATATTATACAAAGAGTATAAATTCAGTCCGAACAGAAAAAGAACAATGGTTTCAGATTAGTTGATAGCAGTAGAAGTCCCACTGTAATGGAGGCAGATTGACTGCCCTATCTTTTTTATTTTGTGCGATTATGATTAAGTTACGTTAATATTTTATATTAATTTTTTTTATAAATATAATAAAATAAAAAGTAATAAGAATATAAAATATTAACGTAACTTACCATAATAGCACAAATAAAAAGAGATGAGAAAGACATCCAAACAAGAGAGCAGACAATTTGCATCGCAATGTAATTATACAAAGCTTATTATTGGGTGGACGGTGCGGGAATCTGACATACGATTTACAACTTTGAAGCAGCGAGAATCATATATATATAAAGAGTTGATGTGACATTGATGTGGCTGAAATTGTACTGGAGAGAGAGAGAGAGAGAGAGAGATGGCGTCGAACACGAAGTAGTGGATCAAAGAAAGCAACGCCCGCTCACAGAAAACACTCTTGATCTCTTTAGTCCTGAGACTCCACCTCGTACGGGTTGCTGAGGTTTCTGCTAGTCAGCTCTAAGATCAAGACAAAGTTTACTTTATTAATTATTTGATATTTGACTGTGTAATACAAGAATAAGAATCCTTCCTGGATTCATTTTGTAAGGATCTCGAAAAATTTTCAATTATGTGTGTTTATTCTATATCTTATAGTCAGAAATCATTGAGAATTTTTTTATTTAAAATTGAATATAAATAATACCTGACGAAAACTGATCGCACGATATACGATGAATAAATGTGATTCGAAGATCATCAAAATCTTGACAAAGAGGATCCTCGTTCCACTATAGCTTTAATTATTATTGTTCTTTAATCCTAAATTTTGTTTTTGAGGGTCAAATCCTAATCCTAAATCAACTCGCTCCAACTAATGTGTTTTCTTTAGTAGGAAGATATTTCACTAGAGTCCAAGCTTCCATCGATTATAATTACATCACTCGCATCTTTTCAGATATTTCCTCTAAAAGAAGTTTATATATGACGAAAAAAGATCCGGAGAGGATCTCTTACACCAAAACCCGCGAATCAAGTGATTCTTGAAATTTGATCAAACGATTAAAATTATTATAAATTTTAATATGGACCTCTACTTTTAGCTGTTTGATCAAATTTTAATACCCAGATCACTTGATCCGCATGCTTTGGTGGAAGAGATCCAGAGAGGATCTCTTTCCATTTATAGCCTATCAACGAATCAAAAGGGATTTTAGAGATAAGAGCTTCAACAAGATAATTCCTAGAATATAACCTGAAAGGTTTTATATATTCAAAAAAGATCATTTATTTTAATGCACCATGACATGTCACTTATAACAAAACCATAGATTTTACTACTATTTACAAGTATGTCATCAATCATTGTCTTCAACGTAACCTCCACCATCAAGGTTTTAGAAACCTAACTGTTGATTCACTATCAGTTTATCACCATAAATGTAACCTCCACCATCAAAATTTTAGAAACCTAACCGTTGATTCACTATCAGTTTATCACCATAAACGTAACCTCCATTGTCATACTTTTGAAAGTTCTCATACTGATATTGTGAACCAGTTCCATTGTCATACCTTTGAAAACTCTCATACTGATATTGTGTGGAGTACATATGCACTAATTTATATCCAAAAATTGTCTTAGCAAAGGCATGATTACTTTACAATGCATACCATGTATGTGTTGAAAGGCCTATGTGGGGATTTTGCGTTGTTTGGTTCTTTCGGTTGAATTGGTACGTTTGGTTATGTGATGTAAATAACAAACATGTACGTTTGTACTAGTTTAGGTCCGATAGTTTTAGTACGGTCAATTAGGTTGTTACGTTATATAGTTTAGGTTGGATAGATTCGGTATGGTTTGTATTTTCTATGTTTTAGTTCCTTAGGTTAGATAGATTCAGTACAGTTAATTTGGTATGGTTTGTATTTAATTTTTATGTTTTAGTCCAGTAGGTCTGATGATTCCGGCATTATTGATTGGTTAGGCCTTGTATATTAGTTATGATTTGTAACACTTGATGCTTTTCAAACCTATTTTTTGTGTTCGAATCCCTAAAACAATTGGGCCTAAGGGTAATATAGTCAAACTAAAAATACAATAAATCCAACAAGATTTAATTAAATCTAACATGGAATATAAAGCTGACGTGGACACAAGTCAAATGACTATTTTTAGTTTTTTATCTTACATAATGTATTATTAAAAACATGATCTTTTTAGGGATTAAAATGAAAACTAATTCTTAATATCACTTATATAACAAAAACAATATAAAGAAACGTCTACTGATTCTAATTGGTAAATTTACATAGTTGTATTTGAAATAGACTAGATTAGAGTTACAATTAGTGAACTATTTCTTGTGCCTCAAGGAATAGTGAGACCCGGATTAATTTCTTAATTATAGGCTAAGAGGTTGCTACGTGGAATACAATTTCATGGCTTTAGTATTGTAGTTATAAGCATATTAGGGTTTTTAGGATCCATTAGTGGGTTGTATTAACTTGAGATGTGATGCCTATACAAGTTTGAAGTCCCTATGCACACTGCAACACATCACAGACGCTAGAATTCCCTACCAATTTGTGAATAAAGAGCAACAATGCATAGAAGTGCTTCGAGCTATCTAGTCCTCGTTTGACGTCTTCTCCAAGAATGTAAAGCTTATGTGTTTTGATTAGCATGAAATTATAAAATCTTCAATATAATTATATACTGGGTCCATGGGGTAGGTCTGCATATAATCGATACCTTTGTTTTATTTGAAATATTGAACCATCAAGGTCTTAATCATGCAATGCACTACATATTATTTATCTTTTCAACATATGATCATTAACATTTCAGAAGAAAAAAAAATTGCCTCGAGTATCAGTGACTTGGTCAATATATATAGCTTAAGAAATTATAACTATAATTAATATGGCATCACATATTTAACCATATCAGTTGGAGTCTCTCTCAACCGTTCTTTGAGGTAGTATATTGAACCTAACACTAGATAGCTTGTGCAACAGCTCAGGAGAGTTCTGTTGGTTTACTGTTTACAATATCATTAGTGGATCTATCGAATCAAATTATCAAATTGCAGCTTTTGGAACCATTCTAATAAAATTAAAATATGTTCAGAAAGCTTTAGGAGCCCCAAGTATGGTGACTTGGATCATTTTCACGTGCCAATCAGCCAATGCCACAGGCCATGGCAAGAGGAAAAACAAAAGATCTGCTTATCCATCAGCTGGGTGTTGAGAGAGAGAGAGAGAGAGAGAGGTTTTGTTTTTTAATCTGCTGAGAAATATTCCTTTTGAACCAGTGGCCGGTGGGGACTAAGTACTCTTCTCGTGCCCTACAACCGCCTTGTCTTCTTTTAAAACGAAATCCAAGCCTGCTATAGATTTTCGTAAGCACTACCTCCAAACAAGTCTTTCAATTTTCTTTTTCCTTTTTGTTTTGTTCTTTTGTTAATGCGCACCATCTTAAGATGAATAGTTTATGCTTAATTAATTGGTAAAGTGTTAATTACGATACATCGTCTTCTTAGGAGGCACGATTAATTTAAGGCCTTTCCCCAAGTAACTTTTCTGATATATATTTTCTGTTTACCATGTGAAAAACTCGATTGGAAGACTTTATTAACTTAAAGTTATTGCAAATTATTAATTTTCGAATTATACAAAATTTATTTTACCATGCCCTGATATTTTAATTTCGTTAGAGGAACCAACAAACATTATAAACCTAGTTCTCTAATACGCACTAGCATATAAGTATAAACCAGAATACTTAGAAATTTAATTATTAAATCTTCGGTATAAACCCTAAAGTCTTTTAATATGCACCGGTGTATAGTATACATAAGAATATTTAAATATTTATCATTAAGGTCTCGTTTTAAAGTGTTTTTAAAATAACTGAAAACGTATTTGGTGATTTTTTTTTTTTTGAGAACTAATCCTTAATAAAAATGCAAGTGAATACTTGAAAAACACTTAAGTGTTTCATGCAACAAACTCATAACTAGACTTCTTGCAAGAAGCACTTCAAACACTTTTGGAGCCCAGTAACATTTTCTCTAAAAATGCTTTTAGTTATTTTTAAAGCTCTTCCAAACGAGCCCTAAATTTTTGACCACATATCCAGCTAATCCTCAATTGCACCGGTACATGTCATAAAACAAAGCACAATAAATTTTCACAAAACCCTAACCTAGTATTCTACTTTCTTGCCTTCTGGGCGCACCGCCTATACTGTTTTCTGAAATGATTTGTCAAAAACGAAGCCCTGAAATCTCGCTGAGGAGTCTGGACTGTGTTTTGACACAAGACAACTGCAAGCAGCTACATTGCATTACAATTTGCACTTGTATATATAGGTTTAGCTTACCCCATTTAGAAACCACGGTGACCTCGCTCTACAAATCGTATAGCCTCATTTCAGGTGCCTTTTTTTCTTCATTTCTTCTCAACACGCTATCTCATTTTTCTTTCCCACTCTTTCTTTTGTTTTTTGCTTTGGTGTTTCTCGACATTAGCTCAGATGTACTAGATATATATACTTTTATTTATATAGCAACTTTTTCTCTCCTCTACCTATTGATCCCAGAGTTATATATGTTTTGAGTTTCGACCAAAAAGTATCATGCTACAGTTATTAATTTTGTAAACTCAATGATTCGTCAAAATCTTTAACAGCTCTCTTGAGTCTTATGGACGACTGATTGAAAGTATCCAAAATACCATTAATTGTTGTACGTAGTAGTACCATGTGTATAGAACTTTAGATAAACTAACTAGGATTTATGTTACGTGTCTTGACTTGTTTGTGTGTTGAACTACAAAAGCCAATGGAGAATTTTTAGGTAGTCGTGTTGGTGACAAAGATATATATCAAATCGTGATCCCATGCATCGAGAGTCGAGAGATGGATGATCACAGGAGAAAAGGTTAATTGGCTTTTCTTTCTGGGTTAGGAGGAATATGACTCTGACTGAGTATACGTACGTAGATGTGCAGTGTGTTGAGGTGGACAGACACGAACTGTGCCATGCGGGGCTCTTGCTCGTAAGGTTCATACTTTCCCGTTTTGGTAGCTAGGTCCTTTCTTTTACAGCTCTTAGACTGCTCTCTCTCTCTCTCTCTCTCTCTCTCTCTCTCTCTCTCTCTCTCTCTCTCTCTCTCTCTCTCTCTCTCTCTCTCTCTCTCTCGTACTTATATAGGGTGCGCTATCTACAGACCTTTTTTATTTGTCACACATTCATTTCAATTTTTTGTCGTCGTCAAATCAAATGAATTAAAAAAAATCAAATAACATTAATTAACAAGGAATGTATAAGAGGTAAAAATTAGTGTCTTAGTAGCACCTCCTTTATATATTTAATTTATATTTAGATGCATTTGAGTAATCAAATCCCAACAAGATCCTCCCCGGATCCTTTTGGTAAGAATCATGAGAATCCGTGAATCGTATATGTTCATCGTATATCGTGTGGTCATTTTTTGTTAAGTACTGTTTATGTTTATTTTTAAATAAAAATATTTAAAATGATTTTTGACCGCACGATGTACGATGAACGAACATGATTCATGAATTCCTGAAATCAAGGATCCGAACTCAATCAAATCAACAGTTTCAACCAGAGCAATGATGGATGGAAAGTAAAAGTACGTATACCTTGGGTAGTAATTGTTGTGATGCCATCTCAAGGCATAGCTATATAGCCATATAGGGAAGGGTTTCATTTCTGAAAAGAAACTAGGGTTTGAAACATCTTTTTACATTTCCCCATTTCTCTGGCCATTTTGTTCTATCAGATCGATGTGAAGATATGACGCCATGTTACCTCATTCACATATCTAAGAAAATGTCTTATTGGCCTGTCACGTTGAGTCATCTTATATATTAATTAGCTTTCTCTGTCAATCTCTCTCGGCTGCAACGTACAAACAACTTGCCATGGTTTAATTGGTACGCAAGTGATCATGTTCTTCGGGATTTTGCGCTTGTCAAAAGGAAACTGGTTAAAAGAGTAAAACCGAAAAAGAGATGTTGGGGGTGAGACACTCTCCCTTTCAAACCCTAATTTCACTCTTCCAAATAAAAGGAGTCGCTATATCTAGCTAGCATTTGGATTCTTCAAAGGATAAGAACTTCAATGGTGCGTTTAGTTAGAATACACTAAAGCCTTTATAAACTTATAAAGTTGGGATCAAATAATTTTTATTAACTTTAGAGAAGTTATTTTTTAATTGAGGTGTAATTAAAAAAAAATTATTTATTGACTTATTTATCCTTAAAAAAAATTATTTTTATTAACTTTAGAGAAAATTATGGTGCGTTTAGTTAGATTCTTTGGGCTCAAATTATTTTATTCCTGCACATATGTATTTAATTTACTTGTACTTCAAGGTGTTGTTTCTTTATGCCCAATGCTCTGTTGTGTATGTTGATGATGAATCCCACATTGATGAGAGTAGAGACCTTGCATATGCTTATAAGTAGTTGGGCTACTCCCCATATTGCCAATTGATTTCATGTTGGAATCCTAACTTTCTTCATGGTATCAGAGCATATTGTCCCACTTGTGCTTCAGGTGAAACCTAACAGCCATTTATGGTCCAGGTCACTCGAGTACAACCACTTGTGCTCGAGGTGAAACCTAACAGCCACTTGTGCTCCACATCCACTTGTGCTCCAAGTCACTCAAGTTGTTTGTCTGAGGGGCGTCACTCGAGTACAGCCACTTGTGCTCCATGTGAAACCTAATAAATCTCACATTGATGAGAGGAACAACTTTTAAGTAGTTTGGCTATTCCTTATATTGCCAATTAGTTTAATGATGGAACCTCTTCAATGTTAGAAAGGGTGTTGAATATCTTTTTTTTTCCTCTGTCAATATCAGTCATGCCCACCCAAGGTCAATATGAAAAATCAGTTACCTAAAATATTCGTGTTGATTGTGCAAAAAGAAAGCATCAAACCCCAACTTGAAGCAAAAGTTATAATTACATGGAGGTGTGTTTCCTTAAGATAGGACCAAGAAAATTATAATTGATTACAATGTGAAGTTTATTCCTATACATAGCTGGTTCCAAGTTGAAACCATAAGTTTTTATGACTTTTAAAAAGGTTATTCCTTTATACAATATTAATTTAGAGACGATTTACTCAATGGGCTAACAATAATATAGTTCAAATTCGTCTTTGGCGAGAATCAAATTTAATATCTCTCACTTACAAACGAAGATGAATACTACTAGACCATAATATTAAGTGCCAAAATGTCTTCAATTAATCGTAAACATATTTTTGATTACTTAATTGAAGAGGATCGATGAGTACCCCTTAATAAACCTCTAGATATATACACTTGAAGAGTGAAATATAAGAGTGGTATCTAATGCACGATAGCTAACAAATAACAATGCACATATATCGATCCCAAACCTCAATGATTCCTCCTAGGACAATAAGACACATCATTTGTACTCCAAGTGTTTTTTAATCAGTGAGATTTGGCTGTGCCATTGCCAATGTACAATAATTCAATCCCTAAAGGACGATCCTCACCTGCAATGTTTCATCACCTCGCCTTTAGTGTCAATCCTTCATCATCATTACTTGTCCTTCACTTTCACATGTGAACTCCATGTCTCTTTCCAAGTAAATGTTGGGCGATGTTACTAGTTAAATTATTTAACAACTTCTCGTGCATAAAAAAGATTAACGCTTTTGGTTTATAATTCATGATTTTCATTTCATTTGTCATCAAATCTTAGGGCTCAACTTTGGGTAGGTGTTGGAAAAACTACCAAGTTTTGGACTACGATCATATGTGTAGAGGATATTTTCGATGGAGCGGTAAAATTAGATGGGAAAGAACACCAACCACTATGAAGTAAATGATATTCTCAAAGTTCATGTAAGATTCGAGGGTTGAGATTTCACAATTTTCATTATTACTACTATTATTTTTAGTAAGTTTGTAATTTAAATGAGTAACAACAGTTATCCATGCACTTGATGTATTATGTTCAATTTCTTGTATAAAACGGAATTAAAGAAAATGATCATTAAGTGAAGGTAAATTCGATACAATAACTTGTGTTAAATAGAAACAAATCAATAGAAAAGGGTCAACAAGTTAAATTAGACGATTTTGTAAATGTTAATTTAGACTAAATTGAGAATGAAGAGTCATCGAATCACTGTTATTTTTTTCATCAAATTCAAGTTTTATTCGTAATCCAGGATGAGTATCAACAACATATAAAATATAAACTCATCTTCCAGCCACCAATCACAAAAGGTCACTACAAATTAACAGTCCACTAAAAAGCAAGCACGCGTGATTATACCACGCATCGTCCACATAAAACAAAATTTATACTACTAGCTTCACAAGAAGGAGCTATAAACTTGCACATAACAAATTAGGTTGAGTTTTTTCAAACTTATTCCGACTAAAAAATTGTTCATGTTACCATTGACCTCCAAAATTCCATCCAAGTAAATTCCCCTATGGCGAGAGGGTGACACAAAGTGGGACTATGGGCTTTGTCTGAGCCCAACTCAGCCAGTCTTTTGGGCCCGTAAAGCCGAAAAAGCGCGAGAAGCTACAGAGCGGGTCCAATCTTTGGCGGCAAAACCGGTTCGAGCGAAACTTTCGTGGGCTTGAAAACCCGAACCGGCCCACTTCTGGCACTGTGCAAGTCTGCTTCTTCTTTACCATGGTTGAACACTCGAACTGCAACAGAAGAAGCAGAGAAAGCTAGGGCACAAAACGCAGGCACGGCCTCGGCTCCCTCCATTCGAAATGCCGTTTATCTCCAAAATTCAACGGCAGTCCGATTACAGACGCTTCCCTTCCTCCACTCCCATCGTCATCGACAATGGCGCCTCCTATTTTCGCATCGGGTATAACCTCGCAAAAACCCTAATTTCAACTTCCGCGTGCGTAATTCATGGCCATTTTTGTTAGTTTTCACCTTTTTTGTGCGGGATTTTCAGGTGGGCAGGAGAGGCCGAGCCTCGTGTTATTTTCCGCAACATTGTTCAGAGGCCGCGCCACAAGGCCACCGGTACGCTCGATTTTCTCACTGTTATGTATTTTGAGAGCTTAATTTGCAAGGTTCAAGAAGCTTTTTCGTGTATAATTTTGTGTTATTATCGAAGGTGGTAACTTTAAAGAAATATCAAAAAAAATTCTGTATTCAGGAGAAACTGTGACCATTGTTGGAGACCATGATCCTGCATTGTTGAAATACTTTGATTGCACGCGGTCGGGACCCCGCTCAGCTTTTGACAACAATGTTGTTTTCCAGTTTGAAATTATGGAATATGTAAGTTCAGTTTACTAATGATTATGTTCTGTATTGGTTGGCGCACTCAATTCATTTTTGGCTTGGCATTTAGCTTTGCTACCAGCTCGAAATGAAAAGTTTACATGGTTTTGGTGTACACCGTGTCTAAAATTTATAGTGCATCAATCTTTTCTGGTTTGCATGCAGTAATCTTAGACTTGTAGCCTTACTAATAGTCTCTTGCGTCTGTAGATTCTTGACTTTGCCTTTGATCGGTTGGGTGCAAATGGATCACAGGTATGATTCAAATTGGACCGTTTGTTTCTTCGTTTTACTATACTTGCTGAAGCTCTAGATTTTGATTATGGAGGTTCATTTTGTTAAAAGCTGTTTTCTTTGCTACCATGATTTTGTCTATCTTGAGGCCAGTTCTTTTTAATGAGATTGCCAATACCAGTTTGCATGAATGATATGCAATAGTGTTCTTTTTTTTTTTTTTAGATCGTTACAAGCATATGCAAAGTCATTTATTTTGAAGCCTGTTTTTTCATGTAAGGTTTCAGATCAGTTTATATATTTGTAAGACCTTTTCCTAAACTTTGTGTTCATTTGAGGGCAGAACAGATTGATCACCCAATCCTGATTACTGAATGCGTGTGCAACCCATTTCACTCTCGTAGTAAAATGGCTGAACTTTTGTTTGAGACATATGGAGTTCCATCTATAGGTATCAACAGTAACTTAAAATTTTACCTCTCTTCAGACATGCTTCCTTACTGGCTCTTTGGCCTGTGTTGTTTTTGCTCCCTTTAATATGTCTACTTTTGTTTAGATTTTTTTTTTTTTTTCTTTGTTTCCATACTTACAGCATATGGTGTCGATGCTGCATTCAGCTATAAGTATAATCAGCAGCATGGGGTTTGTGATAAAGATGGTCTTGTTATCTGTCCTGGGTTTACCACTACTCATGTTATTCCGGTATGCTTTCTTGGTCTTGGTAATTGCTTAACTAATGACGGATTTAGTAATGAAAAATATCCAAGACTGAGGTTTCATTACATCTCTGATTGTCAATATAATGATAAATAAGCTGTAGTTTAAAATTTTCTGTTGCGATTCTTGTTTTCCATAAATCCCTTCATTAGTACCTCTTTAAGTGAGCATTATTATACAAATTGGTTACTCAGTATGTTATCATGATTCATTGTGGGATTTATAGATTGGGATTATGGAAAACATATCTAGTTTTATTGGCCTCAAGCAAATCTTCAGTATGGAATTCCACTACTTCAGTTCATATTTTCAGAACAACTAAGAAATTGATAAAGATGATAACATACCCAAGACCTCTCTTGATTGCTAGGTTGATCATTTTTTTGTATGTCATTCCCAGTTTATTGATGGTGAGCCCGATTATAAAGGAAGCTGTCGAACTAACATTGGTGGGTACCACATCACTGATTATATGAAGCAACTTCTCTCACTTAAATACCCTCATCATATGTGAGTATAATTTGGTTGGTTTCCAGTTCACTTGAATGGGGGACCGATTGAGTAATATTTCTGATTATGTGTATCTATGCAACAGGGCTAGGCTTACATGGGAGAAGGTTGAAGACCTGAAGATGGAGCACTGTTACATTGCTCCAGATTATGTGTCAGAAGCTCGGTTATTTCAGGTATTGATGATTGCCTTTTCCAATCCATTCGCCTATCCCAATCTCGTTAGTTAACTGTTGATATATTTTTTGTTTTCAGAGGGGGGCAAAGGAAGCTGAAGATAAAACAAGGATGTGGCAGCTTCCATGGGTTCCACCACCTACTGAGGAGCCCCCTTCTGAAGAAGAGATTGCAAGAAAGGCAGCCATTAAAGAGAAACAAGGTCAACGATTGCGAGAAATGGCTGAGGCGAAGAGATCTTCTAGGATAAATGAACTGGAGAATGAATCACACGGGTTGGAGTTTCTTCTAAAACAGCTTGAACAGGTTGAAGAGCCTGATATACCATCGTTCTTGTCAGCCACTGGCTATGTCTCCAAGAAGGAAGTAGAATCTGCCCTGGTGAAGGTAAGACAATCGTTACTGAAAACAAAAGGTGAACCAAAGGGTGAACAAGCTGAGCTTGACGAGAAGACAGATCCTGCAGGAAGCGAAAGGTTTCCTCTTTTAAATATACCTGACAACATGCTTACCTCTGAGCAGGTATGCTTTTATGCCAACTTTCTTTCACATTCCCACCATTTTGAATTCGTTGTGTATTGCACTTTTAGGATGTGTGCATAAACTGCACACATTCATTGCTCTTAACACTTATTTATGACTTGAAAAACCTGAGGTCCTCTCTGTAAACCTAACATTTGAAGGCATCAACCAGATAGCATTTGAGCTTTTTCCTTATATTCATCTTGCTTTTAGGTTTTCACATCATCGTTAATGGAGTCCTTTGGTACTGTTCTCTTGACAGCTGAAGGAGAAAAAGAGACAGTTGTTTCTAAAAACCACATCTGAAGGTCGGCAGCGAGCTAAACAGAAGCGTCATGAAGAAGAATTAGAGCGGGAAAAGAGAAATCAACAAGATGAGAAAAAACGTTTGTATGTGTTGACACATGGTTTTTTATTTTGGCAACGTAAAACAAAATCAGTTTATTGTGATCAGGCTTTAAGGAGAGAAAACCATTCATGTTTATTAAAATTAAGATTTTATATGGTTCACTGTTTAGCATTCTAGATTCCTCATGATGATTTTATAAGTTTTGGAAATGTGTATCATCTCCTCGTTAATTATTATTTTCTCTTTGTATTGTAGAGAAAACCCGGAGGTTTATTTAGAGCAGTTGCATGCTAAATATAAAGATCTTTCAGAGAAAGTTGAACAGAGAAAACGACTTAAGACAAATGGTGGGGGTCATACAAATGGAAATAATTTTTCTGGAAATGTTGGCCGTGGCGAGAGATTAAATGCTGCACAGAGGGAAAGGATGCGCCTTTTGACAACAGCAGCTTTTGATCGCGGCAAGGGTGAGGATACTTTTGGCGCAAAAGATGAAGATTGGCAACTATACAAACTCATGAGCAAAGATAACGATGATGATGATGAGGGACCAGATGTGGATGAAGCAGAGCTAGCGCGTCTCTCTTCTAGGCTCAAGGTCTGTTTATTCTGCTTCACTTAAGTGCTGGCTGTGGTTTACCTTTGTAGTTTTGATCCTAATTATTTGTTTTGGTTCATTGCTTTGACAGGAAGTGGACCCGACATTTGTTCCCAAACCAGATATTGCAAACCCTCAATCTGCTGAAGCACCAAAGTTTCGTCCTCTTACCCAGGAAGATTTTCAAATTGTTTTCGGTGTTGAAAGGTTCAGGTGCCCAGAGGTCTTATTTTGTCCCAACTGGATTGGAATCGACCAGGCAGGCTTAGATGAGATGGCTGGGGTGTCGCTGAGGAGGCTGCCAACTAAGGGCCAAGAGCTGGAGGAGAGGCTAACCAGTTCAATATTTATGACTGGTGGGAGTAGTCTTTTTCCTGGCATGAGCGAGCGCTTGGAGGCAGGAATCCGGATGATTCGGCCGTGTGGTTCACCCATAAGGATAGTCAAAGCATTGGATCCGATTCTAGATGCATGGCGTGGGGCTTCCGCTTATGCCGCCGCCTCCCACTTCCCGACACAAACTTTCAGTAAGGAAGACTACTATGAGAAGGGTGAAGACTGCGTTCGCAGATACCAATTTCGGTATTATACATTGTAGTTGTTTAGGTCACCTTTATGCCTTGATATATGCCATTATTGGTGTTGTCAAACGTAGATTGCAGAGAACATGTTAAACATTGACGATGAGCATCTCAATTTCAAACAACTTTTTCTTACTAAATGTGTCATTTGTCAATTTATGTGGCAATTTGGTGTAAAAGTTTGCTCCTCTAAACTTTCACTCCAATCTACTTTAACTTGTGTGGGGCTTCCATACCATGTCATTTGTAGGGTTTCTCTTACTTTTACTGTGGATTTTATTCTCTTTAGACTCCACATTTGTCTCATTTAGTGTGATAGTTGCTCTACTAGGCCGTACTCGAGTGACAATCGGACTTATTCAACCCAAAACCAATCCCTAAAAGAACTTCTTTGGCATGACATGACATAGTAACGTTTCGTTGTTGATGCATAGATATTATAACACGTATTTAATAAATTTGTTTCTTGGGATATTAATCTAATGCTAATCACATTATAACACATGGTTTAGTATCACCCGTAGTCTAAATTTTTTTCGATCCCTTCACAAAATAAAGAATTTTACTATACTTTAGTGGATAGCACGAACGTTGAGTAATAAATACTTGGATGTACAGTTATTAATCTAATAAATAAAAATCCAACAACGAAAAATTCCGGTGTATAATACGTACTAGAAACACAGTAGGTTTAAAGGCCAAGCAAGTTTAAAGGCCAAGCAATAAACAATTAACTTCAAAGCAACGGCCAGCTTTAGACGAGCTCGATCAATGCAAAAATGACCGTTGGAGGATTCTGTACATGCACACTGCACATATTACAATTTATTCACAGGGAAAAAAAAAAAAAAAAAATAAGGAAGAGAAAAACCCAGCACCGCTCCTATAAACCCACCGTAATTCGACCGTTACAAGTCTTCCGCCACACTGAACTAAGAGAGAGAAACTCTAGAGAGAGAAAGAGAGAGAGAGGCCTTTCCTTTCATTTCTGTTCCTTTGGCCTCCTCCTTCTCTCTTCAAAAACCCCATTAATTATACCAATTAGCTATATGATATCTTCACATTCTTCAGACCCAACAACCCAGCAACTCCTCCTCCAAGCAACCAAGAACCGCATCCAACAGAACCCAACAATGGAGTCACCTCAAACCAGGAAATCGGGGCTCAACCTCCCCTCCGGGATGTCCGAGACATTGCTCCGCCTCGATTCCGTTTCGGGTTCCTTTCGTGCGGTTTCGAGCCTCTCAGCGTCGCCGGGTTCTTGTCGGGCGATTTCGAACCTGTCCTCGCCGTCGAAGTCCTCGACTTGCAGCGACAGATTCATCCCCTGCAGGTCCTCGTCGCGGCTTCACACGTTCGGGCTCAACGAGAAGGCCTCGCCGGTGAAAGAAGGAGGCAACGAGGCGTATGCCAGGTTGTTGAAATCGGAGCTTTTCGGGTCTGATTTCGGGTCTTTTTCTCCTGCAGGTGGCGGAGGTGGTGGTGCAGCGTCGCCCATGAGTCCCAGCAAGAACATGTTGCGGTTCAAGACGGAGAACTCGGGCCCGAACTCGCCTTACTCGCCGTCCCTTCTGAGAAATGACAGTGGGTTTTCCAGCGAGACGACGCCTCCCAAGGCTCCTCGCAAGGTTCCCAAGACACCCCATAAGGTAATTAATTATCCCATGTTCCTTCCTCTTTTGATCTTTAATTTTAATCGTAATTTTGGGAGAGTGTGAAAGATCAAATCTTCCCAAGGAAAAGGTGATAAAATATATTAATTTAGCTTAATTCAGCTCAATTCAGCTTAATTAGTTTAATTGTAGTGCAATAACAAGTTGATCTGATGGATTGGATTAAAGGGAATGGTCGATTTGAAAAGCTGCATTTCCTATGCTAATTTGCAGTAACTTCACGGGATACCCGATATATGTCATCAAACTATTGATATTATGTCGATATTGTGTTGTTATTTGATATAGATGTCGATATGGATGTCACTTGTGTCTTTGTGATGTTTATATGGTGTCAATAATGTCTTGCTATTTTGTCGTATATCTATCGATGTGTTGTTATAACCCCGCTCCACGAACAGTGGAGCAGGATCCCCCCTTAAGAAGGGGTTTATTGGGGAAAATGCGATGACTGATATCAAAGGCTCTAATTGGTTGCAGGTTTTGGACGCTCCATCACTACAAGATGACTTTTACTTGAACCTTGTGGACTGGTCCTCCCAAAATGTCCTTGCAGTTGGACTGGGCACCAGTGTTTATCTCTGGAGTGCATCAAACAGCAAGGTTAGTTTAATGACAGATTTACAACTTTCCCATTCCGTGGTGTAGAAATCCAATTTGAAAAATCTCTCTGCTGCCACTGTTCTTCATTTTATAGTGGGTTTGTGATGTATTGTGTTTCCTCAGGTGACAAAACTGTGTGACTTGGGGCCTAATGACGGCGTGTGCTCTGTCCAATGGACACGGGAGGGTTCATACTTGTCGATTGGCACAAGTCTTGGTCGAGTTCAGGTAGTTATTTGTTTGAATTGGTTGTCCTCCGATTTTATACACTTGATACATAGATGGCCATTAATTGTGATGTTTTGTTCTAGGTTTGGGATGGGACGCAGTGCAAGAGGGTCCGAACAATGGGCGGGCATCAAACAAGGACTGGAGTCTTGGCGTGGAACTCGCGCATATTAGCTTCAGGGAGCCGAGATCGGAATATACTTCAACACGACCTTCGAGTCCCAGACAACTATATCAGCAAGCTTGTTGGCCACAAGTCTGAGGTATGAAGACTTCAAAAGATTATGTACTTAAATGAGGCTCTTGGGAATATGCAAACAAAGTTAACTTTTCTTCAAATTTCAATTCTTCAGGTATGTGGGCTGAAATGGTCCAATGATGACAGGGAACTTGCATCCGGTGGCAATGATAATCAGGTAGCCATTACAAACTTGTGTTTATTCTTTTCCTCGTTCGTGTTCTCTTCTCTTGCTCTCTTATGCTTTAGTCAATGGCTTACTTAGTGGCTTGTGGTGAGCAGCTCTTGGTCTGGAACCAGCAGTCTCAGCAACCGGCTTTGAGACTGACAGAGCACACAGCTGCAGTCAAGGCCATTGCTTGGTCACCCCACCAGAGTGGCCTTCTTGCATCTGGAGGCGGAACTGCTGACAGATGTATTCGGTTCTGGAACACTACAAACGGCCACCAATTGAACAGCATCGACACAGGAAGCCAGGTAGACTTCTGTTTCTGTTTATGCGTATGGGAATAAAGGAGAATACCCTCAACTCACACAAGTCGACTTTGTAGGTCTGCAATCTTGCATGGAGTAAGAATGTCAATGAGATAGTCAGCACTCATGGTTATTCCCAGAATCAAATTATGGTGTGGAAGTATCCATCCATGGGAAAGGTTAGCATTTCAAGTGATTTAAACTTTGTAAACCTTTACTTCAACTCGAAGCATAAGAAAATTCAGAAAAAAGTGCATTTTTCTAGCTATAATCTTTCTATCTAACTCCTAGTGGAATGTACTTATAGGTTGCCAATCTAACCGGCCATAGCATGCGAGTTTTGTACCTTGCAATGTCACCGGATGGTCAGGTATTGCACCATTTCCACCCCCCCCCCCTATACGTGTATGCACAATTTCTTGTTGCTAACGCCGAGATCTCAGTTCTAACAAGCTCAAATGAAATCTCTTTTACCGCAGACAATAGTCACTGGTGCCGGGGATGAGACTCTAAGATTCTGGAACGTCTTTCCATCTGTGAAGACACATGTAAGCATGGATATCATGATCCAATCCTTACACTGATCAAAATTTTAAGCTGCCTTATCTTCCCTCCAAAATACGTCATCACTGCTTCTCTGATCCTTTTTCTTTTTGTTTGGTATTTCAGACGTCAGTGAAGGATACGGGTCTTTGGTCACTAGGAAGAACTCAGATTCGATGATTCTCTCTTGCACATACACATGAAGCCATATCTTGTAAATGGAGATACTCTTATCCTTTCCGGTCAGAAGAATACTGTAATTTATCAGTAGTGAAGGGCACAAATTTACTTCTTTTTCTTTGGTTCTTGTTAATCTACAGGAAGTTTTGAAGTTTGTAAAGTGTTATCTGGTGTACTATGCAAACCCTAACGATTAAGAAATTCAAATATATACATTTTCGGTGTTCATTCCCGGAGCTCTCTGTCTTCGTAAGTTTCGTCAGTTCCTTGATGTTTTTCTTGTTCTCATCCTTCTTTTAAGACCAAGAACATGAGAAATGTGTATGCAATCACAACTTGGTTCATGAAAATAGAAGTGAGAACCAAATAATATCAGTAACTTTTGGTTGTAATCTCTCGAAAGACGCATTTCATCAGTAAAAGATTGTTTAACGGAATCTAGTATGGTTCAATTCAGAACACAGTAAATCACGGCCGCCATTTGATCAGTTTACTCGTCTTGCAAGACGCCTACAAGGTTCACAAATGTTGGATTCTACTTCTAAGTTTGGGGTGCAATCTTCATTTTATGTCTTTGCCTGTGACTGCAGACCTTGACAGATCAAATAAATCTCTCTCGATGATGATCTTGTAGCTTTAGGCCTCAACAATGACGCCTTTCTGAACAGCGGTTTGCAAATCTGATTGATTTCTGCAAAACAAGCAGCCAGAAGATGGTAAAGAAATATATCCAAACAGAGATTCAATGAAGCAATTACCGCTCTTATACTACCGAAAAAGGGGGAAAGGGAAGGAATCAAGAAAAGAACCTTGCACATCTTCACTCTCTAAAAGCTTTATCACAAGATTGCCTCCCCTTTGCAATACACCGTTATCATCTGAACTCGTAGTTGGCCCAACACTACTTTCCTCCGTTTGAATTTCGTTGTTTGAATGAGAAGGCTGCTCCACCAACAGCCAAATTCAGTGCTTGCATTCCTAACTCGAGCGATAAAGCTGCATCTTTACTTGAGATTCCAGAAACGAGGGGACACATATCCAACAGCACCACAGAACACGCTTTCAGCTGCACAAACATAATGGCAAAACAATAAATCCTTTTCGTATTCATACATCTGCAAGAGGATCCTAGAAACTTTTTCCTTCGTAAAACGTAAGGTTGGCTTCTAAGTTGGAAATTCATGGAAAAATGTTACAATGCCGGAAGTTCGCAAGGAACCAATATATCATTTGTTTCACACCTTCAAACATCCTGAAACAGGGTTGAAGGACAACATGATCATAAATCGAAACAACAGCATAATTAACCAATATTTTAAGAATCGAAAGACGTAAATTAGCATAAGCATTTTGAAACCATTGTTAATTAAAGCTAAAGAAGCCCAGAGAACAGTACCTGTGGAGAGAGTTCCCTGACTTGAGCTCTCGGTAGCTTCATCACGTCGGCGCAAACAGTTTGAACCCTTGAATCACAATGATCAGCAGGAACCTTCACCTTCTGTTCTGCAAATTCCGCATTTCACAACCCAATTACTCTATAAATTATCAAATAAACAGATAAAAGCACGGGAATTTAACTCGAAAGGATAGCGAAAAATGAGACCTTGAGATCAATCCCGACAACAAGGCCGCCATTTTTTAGGGGACCCAAACTCTGGCAAGCCACCTGCAAATTTCAACAGAAACCCATGAATGCTACGAGGAGACAGTTGAGATTTGAGTATAAAGTTTGGATTTTGAAATGACCAAAAAGGACCTGAAGCCAAGCGCCGGGAGCACAGCCGAGGTCGAGAACAGAGGAGCCAGGGGTTATGAGCTTGTACTGCTTCTGCATCTGAAGGAGCTGTTTCAACGATGCGGGTGGGTTAGTGGTAATTAGAGACATGGATTTTGGGTAAAATGGTAAATCAATGAATACCTTGAAGGCTGAGCGAGCCACATAACCCAGGCGTTGAGCTTCTCTGTAGAATAAATCTGGTTTTCCAGCCCCACTCATCTTACCTCCTCCTTCTCTGTTTCTTTCTCTGGTTTCTTCTTCACAATAAAACCCTAAACCCCAACCAAGGCCGTGGAAAGTTTTATCATTATTTTTTTTTCAAATAATAATAATAGGAGAAAGGGATCCGGAGATGTTCATTTTTCAATTTTAAAAACCAAATCAAAATTTTGAGTGATATTTTTTTCCAACATGTTTATAAAAAATCATATAGACATAGTCTTATACGTGATTATGTTTTGGTAATCGAAGACATCATAGTGAGATGAACAATTTTACTTAGGTAATTATTGGTTCTTAATTAAATTGATGATGTAGTAAATATAAGACTGACGTAGAAACTTCACTTCCACCATTTAGACTAAACTGTACGATTGGTTTTCCTTCCATGTTACTAATTTGAATAGAAGCTGAAGCTCTACGATGACGAGTTTTTGTTCATATGTGCTAGTTTGGTTTTCCTCGTTAGCCCGCAAATAAATCGAATGCCTATCATATCATTATTCTGACGAACAGTCAAATTAACAAATAACCAAAAGAAATATATCAATATGATATTTTTCTAATGGTGCAATGTGAGAAAATTAGTACTCATATTGAAACTCGTTTCCCAACCTAAAATGTGTAAATCAAAGTAGCCCTAAATTCTTTGGTGGGTAATTGAAAAACTAAATTGCAACTCATATAAGTTCAAAAGATCATTGCCCATAATAAAAACGCAATTTTGTTGGATAAAGCCGGTGGCCGTTGAATGGGAAAGCGAAGAATACAATACAATTGTGAGATAAGAGTTGTTTCTGTTGTCCCACATCGCCCAATTGACAAAGGAGAAGCTGGTGGAGGGATTATAAAAAGGACCAGAAGCTAAACTCCAAAAGCATCTTTGCGCTTGGGGCAATGACGCAGCTTATGAGGTTCTAACCGAGGCGCGTCTATTGCTGGTTGAAAACTATTTCCAAACCCCCTCATTGGCCTGGGTTCAGCCTTGGCCTTTGAGAATTTCTGGAAGGGCTCCCTTCGGGGTAAAGCCCTGCAATCCTCAGTTTAAATTTGTCTAATTTGTAAACAAGTTAAACGATGGTATTGCGTTAAACTCAAGGGGAACTTAGTAAGCGCCTTCCTGTAGGTCGAAAACCTGGTAGTAGAAAATACCGTAAACCCGGTAAAGCCCTGGTCGAGGTTAGAAGTTCAATCCCAGTAACCCGAAGGTTTGATGGAGGTCCACCAGGCCTAGAACGAGAGAAGTTGAGTGAGGCAATGCCTCTGGCTTGGACAAAAGGACTTGAATGAGGCAAGGCCGTTGAAAACCACGAGCAATCTGATGCTGGCTTGGACAAAAGGTCTTTTGCATATCTGAGTACCGGATCCAGCCATGCGTGCCTCTAGACCATGAGCAAAATAGGGAGCTTGTCTCTGCATTGCGTCTCCCATAGCCATAGGAGAAGAATGTTGTCTGATCTGCTTAAGTAACTCGTTGCCAGTCCTCTTATCAATAGCTGCGACCGCTCGTGCACAAAGCGTCAAAAAAATTCTCAAATCCACGCCACATCCTTTTTCCCTGCCTCTTTCCGCAGCCTTTTCTACCATTTGCCCCCACTTCGACTGACCATGTTGTACATTCTTGATTGTCTCGCCCTGCAATGTTTCACAAAGAGGAGATTCTCCTTGTCCGCAGTTTAGGAAAACCGTGTCAACCATTTCCAAACTCACAGTTGATTTGGTGTATACTGCTAATTGCTTGTTACTCCTCCCACCTTCTAAAATCGCATCCTCGTGATGAGGGTTCTTCCTTTTCCTCAAACGATTAGAAGAGTATTCGTTCTTCTCTGCCTCAGCTCCCATACGTATAGCCTCTGCCTTCCCCTCTTTAAATAAGAACGCGTTACTTTCCAAATCGACTATCAGACTATTACCATTTGGAAGAGTATTCATTCTTCTTCTCTGCCTTCCCTTCTTTAAATAAGAACGCGTTACTTTCCAAATCGACTATCAGACTATTACCATTCGGAAGAAACCTACTCGCTTCCTCAGGTCTCTTTTAAATTGCACAACTGACTATCCCTAATGCTACTGTTATTGCGAGAGGTAGTAGTGTAATGACTGGAACATGAAGGATGAATTTCATCTCCGCATTCATGGTTCTGATCAACATAAGTAGTCATATCAGAAGGGGAAGAAGAATAAGAAGCTCATAAAACGATTGCGTCTGCATTTTGTAGTGTTGCAGGCTCATGATACATTTCGGTCTTTCTTCTTTATCTTCTTCAATAAGAATTTGTCTAATGTACTTGAGAACTACATTACTAAAATCAGAGTCCTCCGGTGAATCCCCATCTGAGTTCGTGCTCAAATCCGGGCCCAAATTACTCGAAGATGGACGGGAGGTGCACAGTTTTGATCAAGAAACCTACTACTATTTCTCAATCCAGTATCCAGATTCCAATTCATCAAGGCTGCAAGAGTTTCTTCCCTGAATTCCCATAGCTCATTACTAGAACCACAAAATCCACTCAAAAGATTGATCCGTGACCACTGAGATTACAAGTTTACTCCACAGCACCGGAACTCAAAGGCTCCGATGTGCTTCAAATTTGTATGTATCTCAGGTTTTCTCACACACTAATATAACTGAGTATCAGAATTTTTCATGCATCAAAATCCCAGAAAAATAAAACCTACAATATATGTATAAATACATTTTGATGCATATGAGTTAGCATTCATGAGAGTGAGTAACTGTCAACTGTTGATGCATGTGAGTCTTATAAATCTATCAGACCCAAGTAACAATCACTTACATGCATGTGAATATCTCTATTAGCCCTTTACTCCTATCTGTCACAATCAATTACTTTAATGTCTTTTGTAGTTACGCACTCACACGAATCACACCAGACTCAACTCAATTTTAATCTCTCTTTTTAAGTTATTCTTTTTCTTCTTCATGTTTTCTTTTTGTTTTATCCTTTGGGTTTTGACCCAAGGCCCAAAGACAAAAAGGCCATGAGAAGAGTGAGGAGATCAAATTCTCAGAAGCCCTTTCACACATATAGGTAAATAGAGCAACATTGTTTCAATCATTCAACTTCTATTTTGGGCCGCGTTTTGCACATAATTGTGAGCTTCCGACAGTAACATGTACGGTTGGTTAACACTCCCACAACATGGTGCATTGTTCGGTTACAATTTAGAATCTAAATCATTACAAATATATTTCATTCTGCCATCCAAGTAAATTGAAATTAAGACAAGACCTTCAATCACAGTGAAAACTAAGTATCATCAAACCAATTAGTCATGTGGCGTTCAGTATGTACTTAGAACGGGCATTATTCGCCCCCATACCCCGCTAAACAACCAGGTGACCTGAGCCCGTACCTTTTTGAGGTGTTTTAAACCCAACTTACTTCCTTACGATTTTGTTGACCAATACAAAATACGTAGGTAAGGAGGCAAGAAGTTGAGTAGTACACACTAACAACTCAACTGTATAAACTTCTTTTTTCTTCATCCATACATGTGATTTCGCACGTGCTAAACGTGCTAGCATGTCAGAGCCACCACCCAAGTTAGTTGGCCAATTATAAATAAATAAAAAATAATTAGTCCAACAGAAAAGGTGTAAATTGCACGCAACTCAATCATCGCATTTGCAATCCATCTTTGAATTGAAAACAAAGACTT
The DNA here is from genome assembly GCF_963583255.1 of Pyrus communis. NCBI lineage: Eukaryota > Viridiplantae > Streptophyta > Magnoliopsida > Rosales > Rosaceae > Pyrus > Pyrus communis. The sequence goes on from NC_084818.1 coordinate 6,272,637, forward strand.
TGATTGACTTGCAATGCAAGTAACAGCACATCCAAACGGAACTAACGCAGAAGCAACAAATTAAAGATAATTAAATGTTTATTCCTGTTGATGAACATTCACATTTCTCTACATTACATGATAAAATAAAATTTCAATTGAATTAAAACTGTGAGTTTCTGTTAGGCTGATCTTTATTCCGGCGAACCATTTACATTTGCCGGCCTCCCTCAGACAGAGACGTCGGCAATTGAATTTACCTGTGGGGGGTGAGGATTTTACACAAATTTCGGGTCATTTGTACATTTGTCTTCTTCTTTCCCTGTTTCTGTCAACGTTTCCTGTTTTTTTCTACATCATACAATCGGATACCTTTCAGCTCCATGCCAATCGGTCAGGTGGGTCTGTGATCTCAGAATGCCGGCAAGGCTGGGTGCTTGCCGTGTTGCTTAGCTTGGTGTTGGCACCAGTAAGAATGGGCAGCCAACACTCGGTCCAAAAGCTCCTGCGGGACTGGCTCTCCCCTTCTTTGCTGAGGAGAGATTTTCGCCGTGTGGACTAAGGTTTTCCATTTATCCTGCATAAAACCACCAGAGTACATCAAATACAACATAAATCAAGTAACTTGTGCTTTCCAGAGAAGCACTCAGCTGCAATGTAAAATTGCTTTATCAATCTAGTAACAAATAAACGATTGAGTGATATAGACAACCATACAAACAAAATTTACCTTCAAGTCCACGTAAGTTCGATGATCTGCATTCTCAAATGCACGCAATTTAACATCGCGCCACCTGCAAATTCAGAACATTGTTAAACCACTATATATCCTTCAAAATGGAATCACACGTCTCACACTGATTCTGTTACATGGTAAAGAACATCACACCTTCCAGTGCCAAGTTCCTCAACTGCGGTCACCAATGCTTCAACTTCTGAGACAGAGAATGGTCTCCTGGTTCGCCGCTGTGCAAGCTCAGATCGCTTAGTTTTCTGGCTCACAGGAACTACGGCTAGTGGCTCCATGCTCATTTCTGGAATAGCAACTAGCGCCTGGGATTCCAGCATTGTTTTGTCAGTCAATATGTCAATATGGGATGAAACTGGTTCATGCTTAGTTTCAGCAACACAGCCTGAATTGGTTATAGGAGGAAGGACAGATAACACATCGGACATCGTAGAGTCCAAAACAGGTGTGCCTGGGGACCTGAAACAGCAATGCAATATCAGCTATAATGAGAACATATGTGATAAGCTGTAACTCAAGTCATTAGAGCAGACCCGTAATTCAAAACTTGTCCTATCCATTGAGATTAAAGCTCAATACTTTTTCCACAGGAATCATAAAACCACCATTATGCAGAATTAACACACTATTGCCTACAAAACTTTATTAATTAAGAATATATGATACTAAAACAAATAACACATACCGGAGGGAAAATTCATCCATTAGTTGTCTAAACAGCCTTAAATATATTAGTATAAGCGGGCTGAAGACTTAAATAAATATAGAAAGGAAAGTCATAAATTCCAGCAAAAGAACACTATCTCAGATCAACAATTGTGAAAGAAAACAAAGTCGACCCAAATGGCCCATCAAAAAAATTCAACTTAAGACAAGGGTCTTCTCACAACACGTCAATTACCTGGTCACAAGTACTGTCTCGCATGATAGTGAAGGAGGGTCGCCAAAACACAAAGATGGAAGGGCTTGCATGGGACTAGGCTCCAACATAAAATCCAGAGAATCCAAACTGTCTTTGGAAGATATTCCCATCTGCATTAGAGTTCTGTAGTCATCTGTTATCTTTTTCCCTTGAACAAGTACTCCAACACCTAATCCATCCCTAAGTATGGCATTCACTGCATCCATGACTGTCCTCTGTAAAATTTTGTAACACAAATGTAAAATATTTAGGCCCACAAGTGACGAATAGTCAACAACTACTTGCTAAAATAAGACCCACTACTAGCGAATAACAAGGATATTCCATGCCATTTGAGAAACATTCTTATTGTAAACAGGATGGACAATAAACTATTTCGTGTCCAGTGCACGTACGAAAACTAAAGCAGTTGAGTTAATACCTTCAATGAACCGACAGTTTCAGTTTCTGGGACCTCAATGACTAGCTCTGGCACCCTAAAGGATTTGATTCTCAATTTCACTGCACAAGGAAAGATAACGCCCCGTGATACTGGTTAAATACAATCAAATAAGAAGTGTGTTTGACACCAAATCTTCTAAACTTTAATCACCATGAGATTCCTCAGAGCGAAAAGATGCTTGATGACCAATAACTGCAGCTGATATTCCGTTTGCTGCACAGAAGAACAACTATTAAGCAAAACGAAACCACAAGCCTTAATCCCCAGAACACATCAAGGAACAGTAACAACAAAATATCTACGTAGTTGTGCCAATGTAACATACCAGCTGGACCAGTTTTATCTCCGTTATCAGGTGAATTAGAAACACTTTCACCACTAAACCCTCCATCAGAAGTCACTACCGAACTCCGGTCAACTAGTTTCCTCCTCTTATAAAGAGTGTCACGTTGAGATCTTTCACGGTTGTAAAAGGTTTTCCTTTTGTGATAAATAGGTTTTACTCCCCCATCTAGAAAACCGAAAACATAAGCTCAACATTAAATGAATTCGCATATATATATATATATATATTTATGAGGCTAACCGAAGCACTAATTAAAAACTTACCATATCTATAGTGTTCAAATTCCCTCAACTTTGGAGTCGCTTTCCAGTACTTGGATGTCAGTAACTTCCTTATTTTTTGGCCTCCAACACGTGGTGGAGGCCTAAAGACCTTCACCCTATTGCTAGGTTTAATGCACCTAGAAAAGTTTTCGTCATCATCTCTACTACCTAATTCAATATCATTCCTATGCCTGGAAAAAGAAGCATTAGGAATAGGATCCCTGAACAATGACAATTTGACATTGCTGTCTCCATTGAGCATTGCAGGATAGTTTGCATGCAGTTCGGTTGGATCCTTTGAACTGCATGGGTTAGCTATCTTCAAAGGTCCAGTTTCTAACGGCTTACTATCTCCCTGTACTTCAATTCCAGTTGCTACATTACCATAACAGGACTCCACAATACCCGGGGAGTCTCCCTCTACCTTACCAGAATATTTCTGAAATGTGGGCCTGCTACTGCAAATTACAGACTTAGCATGACGCCCAGCTTTTGCAGAGCTGTCAGAACTTGTAATAACTGAAGTGCGTTCCAAAACAGTATCACTGTCGGCATGCGGAAATTCTTTTATAATACCCTTCCGATTGATGTTTTGGGATGTCAGCCCTAAAGAAACACTTTCTTCAGAGCTTCCCTGATCAAGGCACTCTTCTTTCAGAGGTTTATGCTCATCTTGTCTTTCCTGCTTAACATCTATGCCAAAGGCAGGCTGCAAATTTCCTTCAGAAGCATTACTGGAGGCAGAACTTTCACTCTCCTGCAACAACTTGCCAGCTAAAGAAGCCAATAATTCAAATGCACTGATTTGGCCATCCTCGACGGACTTCCTATGTGGGCCCCTCTGAAACCAGTAACAGAAATTGGTGAATTCAATGCAGGGTTTATCATCCAAAACCAAAAAGGAAAGAAAAACACAGAAAAGCAACCCTAGAATTTTGGCGAATACTTACCCTAGCTGATCTGGGAGCTCTAGGTATATTAGGGACCTGGAAGCCATTAAATCCAAAATCTAGCCTCTTCTTCAACCCCATATCTCATGCATACATGGCAATTTGAACTCATCAAACACAAAAAAGCATCACCCCCGCATCCAGTTCACTGTCATCGGATATTCATTTCATAGAAAGAAGAACACGTGTCAGGCTTAGCTTGGCGAAAATGTCGAAACAAAATCTTATTGATCACAAAAGGAAGATAACAATAAATTCAGAATCCTACATCATGCTACCATATCGAAACCAACATAAAATAAAATCCAGCAATGAGACTGTAGCGATATAATGTTCCTTCTTTAAAGCTGCATATCCTAACTAAAATAAGAAAATATAGCAAGAATAGACTGCCTCAGTGATCAATAACGTAAAACTCATGATTAGCTCTCCAAGTCTCCAAACTACCAAACCGCCCATCTAGATACAATTGCCTATTCTTTCCCATATTTCTTAGAAATCAAACAGATACCTCAGATTGATTGAGGAACAATACCAAAAACCAACACAGTAAGATTTGGAATATAAAACTACTCGAAAGACTTGAACCACGCTTGAAATGAAAACATAACGGTACGTAGAGAATCATAAACCAAATCTTAAAACCCTAACCAAAGGTCTTTTCGCAAGAAAATACCAGGTAATTGAACAGATACAATATCAGTCATGAACAGGAAGCAAATTGGAAGTTAAGACTCCAATCACATCTGAACTGATTGTTTAACATAGCAAAGAACTTAGAAATGTAAACTGCATTCAAATTCATAAACCCAAAAAACCAATTCCCATTTGATAAATTAAATACATAACATGAAGTTGAAGAATTGCAAATCCAATTAAATTCATCAAAAGCAATAACAAATTCAACGCCAATTCCGATCTTAATTTTGTAATCTGTTTTACGCAGCGATGAATTCAAAACAAAAAACTAAAATCCCATAAACCTCAGATCAACAGAAATGGACTCCATGCAAAACAAAACCCATGATTCTGATCACGATCACAAATTCTCAATCAAACCCAATTCAGCACAACCAAACACGACCCAAATTCTACAATCAGATCCCGATCTCAATTGGAATTCCGAATTGCATGCAGCAATTGAAGACACCAAATTGCCCAAAATTCCAAACAAACACGATAAACCGAAGCAAAACCCATCAGTTATTGACCAAAACAACGCAGAATTCCCAAAAACTCACCCCAAATTGCATCCAACAAAAAACCCATCAAAGAAAACCAAAATCCAGCACAGAAACTAGATTTACTCACCTCTTGGACAAAGATCTTCTTCTGGGTTAAATCTAACACCATATCTACAAATTTTCAGGGAAAGGAAAAAAATACAGAAATTCTGGGAAATGTGTAAGAGATCTGCGAGAATTGGAAATGAGAATTGGAAGTTTCTGTCTCCAAATCTCTCAGTGAAAAGGAAAAAGGAAAAACCCAAGTCCCGAAAGAGGTCTGATTTGATTGTAAAATTGTAATAAATTGGTATATACAAAAACCATGCAGAACAAACAGTGGCCTTAAACCCCTTGTTATATAAGCTTACGGTTTTCTGACCACATAACCGGGCGAGCCAGTAAAAGGGCAATAATGTCCGGGTAATTGCATATTCCCTAAACCCCCTCTCCTTTTTTTTCCTTATTTTTTCTCTCTTTCTTGGACCAGTTCTTCCTCTTCTTCCTCCTCCTTTTCTAAACCCCATCCATCCACGCGCATGATGAGGTGGGGATGGGGTGTCTTGCCACGTGTACCTCTCTCTCTATCCACGATGCCATGTCATATTTTTGTCGTTGTTTTCGTTTAATTTATTGGTCACAAATTTAGAATCATGAAGTTTGCGAGAAGTTGAAAATAAAGAGCAAAAAAAGCCTCCTATTTTTATTCTTTTTAGTTCGGATAATGAAAATGAAAAAGAGAGATTTTGCACTAATTAATATTGAGAGGAGAGAATGATAAGAACAAGGACAATTAACAAAGTTTGAGGCTCTAACTCTTTTGCTATTGTATTGCTTGGTCCACTAGGGGAAATCCTTTAATGGAAGTAGAATAAGCAAGCACCAGCTTTACGTTGGTGTAAATGGGAATCTATATTTTAACTGTCATAAGTTTTCTTGCAAAACGCTCTTTTTCGCTTCTACATTTAAATGACGGGAGTTTCAGTCAAATTGTCGTTGCCTAGGAGCCGATTTTGAAACTCAAGTGTAACCTCATTTCATAGTTTTTCTCCATGAGCATTTTAGTTTGTTTGTAGTATAGTATGTCCTTTTGCGGTCGATTTGTATTGACGACTCAAATGGATTTGGTTTTGATGGCTGAATCATGTGTTTATATGTACGTGTTGGTCTGCAAGTGATTCTCTCCAAGTCATTTCAACACAAAAATGTTTGAATTGGTCACTGAAAAAGGTTTTAACCACGTTTGGTATCCTATTTTTTATTCACAATTGCAATTGTTAATATTAAAACTTACACCCTACACCTTTAAAAACAATACAAAACTTACAAACTCTATAATTACTATAATTTTGGGGCGGTATTTGTCACATCCCGACCCGGGCGGGATCACTTCCCGGGCTCGACTCCACCGTAGCACGATATTGTCCGCTTTGAGCTCCCAACACACCCTCACGGTTTTGTTTCTGGGAATTCAGACGAGAACTTCCCAGTGGGTCACCCATCATGGGATTGCTCTCGATCGCTACTCGCTTAACTTCGGAGTTCCGATGGAACCCGAAGCCAATGAGCTCCCAAAAAGCCTTGTGCTAGGTAGGGATGAGAATATACATATAAGGATCACTCCCCTAGGCGATGTGAGATGTCACAATACTACACATCAAATTTGTGCATCAAATAATGCGACACATTATACATTATATAAATTTTTATAACAATTATTAATCAAATTTCAAATTAAACTAAAGTACAAATTTAATTCGTGCAACATCATTTAGTACACCTAACATTATTCTAGTTTGCATACGCTCATAACATACGAACGACATGCAATGTGATATTACTATCATGCATAGTAATTTTTGGCTTTTTATCCAAAATGCTCCTTGAGATTGACATAACTTCTCACTTTGAACCATGAGATTTAAAATCGATATAAGTGGTCCCTGAGTTTGTCTAATATTAATCATTTTAGTCATTCCATAAAAATTCTTCGTTAAATAAAACCAAAGTGACAATATACCCTCAAGTTAATAAATGATGGGCCAAACTGATATGACGAAAATTAAGGGTATTTTTTCATTTTTCTTATTTAACGGAATTTTTTTATAGAATGACTAAAATGATTAATGGTGGACAAAACTAGGAACTAGTTCTATCAATTTTAAATCTCATGGACCAAATTGAAAAGGTATGTCAATCTCAAAACTATCTTGACTAAAAAACATAGTTTTTCAAAATAAGTGTCTCTTTTAGGTATGATATGCTTACCAAATTTGTGTTTAATTTTGTCGCTAAAATGGGGCAGCATGTAAATTTGGCCCCGCTGAATCTCCCGTTTACTAAATAAGATGCATTTTTTGAGTTAGCAAAATAAGCACCAATTAAATTTTGTTACCAAATGTGTATTGGTAGTTGGTACATTTATTTAGTTAGCAAAATGAGCACCAATTAAGTAAAGTGTTTCGACCCAACAAAGAAGCACGTGCCGTAGCAGCTTTCATTCAATCGACAGGAGGGTCTTATATTTGGTTATATTGGTCCTGACTTTTTTTTTAATATTCTTGTGAATGATGTAAACTTATCTATTAAATTTAATTGAATAAAATCTATTATTTGACAAAAAATTAAAAAGTTTTAAGTATTTCTACATAACTAACTTGTTGCAAGGAAATGTTTTCCTTTTCATGAGAGGTTGTTTGCGACAATATTATACTTAAATGGTCTTTTATTTTCCGACAGTTAAATAACTTAAAAGGTATTATGTTCGATTTTCGTTAAAGGCGAATTTGAATCACATTATTTCTAAACCATTGTAAGGCTAGGCCCATCCCCATCCCTTTATTGTAGATAATATCGCTTGTTCAAAAAAAATATGTTAAAACATTATGTGATATACGTCAAACTAAATTTTAAACTAAATATATTGAATATGTTCTCGTTATTATTTAGCTAGTTTTTTTTTTTTTTTTTTTTTTGTAGTATAAGTGATATTCAACACTAATTTACACTGAAATTACTTGGAGGGAGGAAAGTTTGAGCCGGAAACAAAACGTTTCATCTTCGTACCATCACTCAATTAGACTTGGCTTTATTTTGTAAAAGAGGAAGGTGGAGTATTGGTTAATTTCCTTTTGCTTTTTTTACCAAAAAAAAAAAAGCCCCTTTGCTTTTTACCAGCTCGAATTAATCTGCAGTATAAAATTAGTCGATGAAAGAAACGCACAGTAAAACTCAATAGTAGTATATTACTCGTGGATCCGTGATGGATCGATCTTAGAATATTCGAATATTACAAGAATAAAATGTTTAACCTTTTGGCATGCCCCATGTATATACATATCTATGGACTATAGGCATGTGATCATGGATTCATAAACCTTCAATTTAATATATATATATATATATGGAGCGCATCAAAAATGGAATCACCCCAATAATTTGTAATTGTATATTCTAAGGTTTTTTTTGTCTAATCAAATTACGAAAAGGCTTATACATTTAGAAACGACACATCATCAGTAAGTGGGCCTCATTTATGCCAATTCAGAGACTTGACGGATTTTTTGACTGAAAATGAAAAATTGACTAAAAAATTGAGTTTCAGATGGTAAAATAAAGTAATGAAATTCAAAAAGCAAAGTGAGATTCAAGTCGAGTTCCAAAGTCGTTGCAAAAAAGAAGCCTTATGAAAATACACTTCAAACCAATGTTAGCATCAACTAAGTTCCATTAATTAATTAATTCAAATCATAGTTATATTTGTATAGAGTTTTTAAAGAGTATACGGGCCTATTATTTACATTAAAAAACAGATTCAACCTATCACATATATATATATATATATATGTGGGAAATTATGCCAACTTGTTAATATAATAACAGTGAGTGTGTTCCTATGCAACAGCTTGCAGTGGTTAATCCAAGCATCTAGCTCCGGATCCCGTCACTAATAAGATTATTCTTATTTTAATTAGAACAGAGAGATTATAAGTAATTATACACTTATCCGCAAGGAGATCACGAAATTCGTTGCTGCACTGCCATTCCATTTTCATAAGTTGATATAATTTTAATTGGTTGTTTAAACCCTAAAAAAAAATTGGTTTGTCCCGTAGCACAAATTTGACTTCGCATTAGTAATAATGTGGGATCCATAGGTGGCACATCATTTTTTAACTATCAAATTAAAGGACTGACTAACAGAGGTATGACATTGCAACGAATCATAAATTAATAGACTGACTAACAAATGTATGACATTTCAATATTCAAAATATGAGGTATGAATTTATTTGTGACCTAAAATTAAGGACGCAAAATATGATTTACCCCATATTTTTTCACTCACTTTACATGGATTGATGTCGTTCTTTTAGTTATAATGTGAATGCAATAATATGATATTTGGGTGTGCATGGCAATAGTCGTATAAGAGTTATTAATCTTCACGCACAAGTTAAGGTTGTCAGTTACTTAGACCATCGTAAGAAGGAAAACTTGAGTGGCAACTGCCTTACCACATGGTAGGAACATATGTTACATCATCAGGCTCATTAGTAGAACCTTTTGATTTCAATTCCTTTCACGTAGTACGAAGTTTCCAACCAAGTTTTACTCAAGGTGATTCGTACGAGGGGATTCTAGCTAGCATACAATGAACAACTTATCTTTTTTTTTTTTTTTTTTTTTATCTCTCATGTCACGTCATGTAATTAAAATAACATGACGGATATTACAGAAAAAAATTACTGCGTTTCTCATTAACAGGCAAGACCCTTCCCTCATTAAGGGACGTTGTAGAGGCTAAGGCATGTTTTGAGAATATTTTGTTTAATGGTTTAATTGGGATAGAGCTGGTTTGACATTGTTGAAATTATTTTAAAAACAGTTTTTTAAAAAAGTTAGGGCTAAAGCAGAAAGTAGAAAGCAGCTTTATCTCTACTTCTAAAAAGAACAGTTTTTTTTCCCACAACAGAGCAACCATAAACTAGCCCGTAGTAAAACCGCATAAACCTAAGAACAAATCAATGGCCTAAAACGAGTTAAACTAAACCAATGGTTTTAACATCACATGGCTAATTAAGATTATGATGTTTCGCCACGTGGACATTGTGCGACACTTTCCCATGACTTGTCGTCAGTCGCAGTCGGACATGGATAAAGAAGTGGTGGTAGCGGAAAAACGATGGATTAAGGCAGAGAATATTTGATTTCAACTCCTTTCACGTAGTACGAAGTTTCCAACCAAGTTTTACTCAAGGTGATTTGTGGGATTATAGCTAGCATACAATGGACGATTTATTTTTTCTTTATCTCTCACGTCACGTCATGTCATGTAATTAAAATGACACGACGACAATTCTTTCCACATTACGAGACCTTGTAGAGGCTTAGGCATGTTTTGAGAATATTTTGTTTAATGGTTTGATTGGAGTTAGGGCTAGTTTGACATTGTTGAAATTATTTTAAAAGCAATTTTTTAAAAAAAATTAGGACTAAAACAAAAAGCAAAAAGTACAAAGTAGAAAGCGAAAAGCAGCTCTATATCTGCTTCTAAAAATAACATTTTTTTTCATATACTAGCCCGTAGTAAAACCACATAAACATAAGAACAAATCAATGGGCTAAAACGAGTTAAACTAAACCAATAGTTTTAACACCACACAACTAATTAAGATTACGATGTTTCGCCACGTGGAGTTTGTGAGACACTTTTCCATAATCTGTCGTCAGTCGCAGTCGGACATGGATAAAGAAGAAGTGGTGGTAGTGGAAGAACGATGGATTAAGGCAGAGAATATTTGACGGCGTTAGTTACGATGAGGGGATTCGAATGGGTGGTGCGTAGAAAAGGCATACGGAATGAGTGGCCAAATGCGTTTCGCGGTTATCCCGTCAAACTGTCTGGATTAGCAGTTGTCTTACACGCTTCCTTCGCTTTCTTCAAGAAACCCACAATAACTGTCCTGCCACTCCCGCCAACGTGCCCGGTAACCGGTCACCCTCTTGCTTTTTATACCAGCCAGTCACATTTTGTGCGTAAAAGGTTACAAAAAGAGATTTGTATACACAATTTTTTATGCGGACACCATATTCGTAGGAAAACTAACAAAAATTTTTTTAAAAATTAAGTTTTAATGAAAAAAAAGATAAATAAAAATGTAGTGAATAGTATCAACAAAAGGTAAAAATATGATTTTTCGTTAAAAATGAACAGTATTGATAATGTTTTGTTAAAACTTTCTATATTTGTTTGGATACCGTATTTTTATTTTTTAACAAATAATATTATTTATACTAAGGAGAAAGAGTGAGATCAATCTCATAATGTGCTAGCGTTTGGATACTATACTTAAACATACATATTTCTTTGGACACACCACTTCGTTTTATAATATTCTTAAATTAATCCTATGTTAAAAATACAAAAGAAAAAAATTGCACAGACTCACCGTTGTAATAATCCAAGTCAAGTGAGTGAAAAATAATACTACTATATTGTTTTACTAACGGCAAACAAGTCTCATCTTTAAGAGTCTTGTAGATAAAATATTTAATCATGATGATACAACATGTTTCTCCTACTCATTGAAAAAAATTACTTGAATGTCACAAGTGTGTACCCCTTTATTCCTTTAATACAAGTTCAGTAATATTTCTTTGGCACTCTTCATGCACGTTGCATGATGAGTACTAGAAAACGAAAGGGAATACACATTGTGCATAAGTTATTATCCTACTGATCATGTGTGACGGGGTAGGAACATTTTAGTCACGCTAGCAAACGAATAATGGTGTCTTAAGAGAAATCACTAAGATGACACTATTAATTAATCCATTTTATGATTATAAGGATGGAAAATTTTGTTTTGTAATTAGAATTTAGTGAGGACATACAACAAAATGCCAACTATAAATCTTGATAGAAATACAGTATATACACAATTAGGTAATCATCAATCATAACCACCACGAGATGGTTCAGTGGTTAGGGATAAATTCCAGGTTTGTATCCACACGGCACGTTTTGTTTTCAATTCTTTGCACTGATGAATCACACGATGGTAGTTAGAGGAGGCTGAAAAGTTTCTATGAGTCTTTTCAATCCCCAGAAAGAGGGACTGTCATAATTAACGAAACCACCCGTTGATACTTTTTTAAAGAAGAAAAAACCAATTACACAAGTGATAGTTGTCAAGTCACTTAAAGACAAAAGTAAATGAATTAAGTAGGGGTGAGTGTACTAAACAAATGGATCAAGCCAATTACTTGACAACAAATTGGGAACCAAGTGGGATTGTGAGAGTGTGTTTGCTCAAAAATAAATCGAAAAGTGTGGAATCAGACATGTCCCCAAAGGCAACGACGACAAGGGCGTATTTACAAGGAAGGAATTAATATTGCAAACAAATAACATGAAAGAGATTTGATGGATTAATATTAAATAAAGAGAATTAATAAAAGATTTACGTGTAATATATGGTGCATGGAAAGGTGATATGATCCAGAACAAAAGAAAAAAGCACGTGATTGCTAGCTAATTGTGAACATGCTGCCGATCAATGCCTGCCTATGGTTGCTCCGCCCAAGCTTTGGCTAGCTAGCTGTTCCATTGTCCCATGTCCCATGAGAGAGAGAGAGAGAGAGAGAGAGAGAGAGAGAGAGAGAGAGAGTTGCAGCTAAAACAAAAGGGATGGGATCATGGGGGTGGGCGGCAGGATGGATATGCAGATGTGAGGGATAAGATAAAAATTCATGAGAGAGCTAGCTGGGGAAGATATGTATAGATGACAATAAGTATGCATGGCTTATGTATGTATGTATGTATAAATAAATATATATATATATACACACACACACACACACAAATACATACAAGGATCATGGATGATTAATTTCTTAGAATCTTGAATTATGTCTGCATAAAAATAATACTCTTGGATATATTACTTTATTAGATATCTTGTATAGAAGAGTTATGTTCATTAGCATTTGTCTCTCAATGGCCTAAACGACTAGAAATTCTTGTATAGATCAACCACTACTCATAAAGTTTTATTACAAATTGTCTCAACGCAGTTAGTAGTATAACTATTTACTATGTATTTTATTATAATTTGTTAAATTTGATGGAAAATTTTTAGATTTTTCAGTACGTTTCTACACATGGAACCACCAAATAGTGGGCCACACTTGCAACCAATTCAACATAAATCCTTGATATTAATTCGGGCAAAGCAAGTAAAGACCCACTAACTTGAGCCCAGTCAATTAGCATGCTATGATACCATGTTATATTTCAGATAGATGGATATGCAACCTATTACTTGCACTAATATTACCCCCTACCTGCATTTCCAAATGATATTTTTTTCACAAAATGCCTTATAGTAATGAGGGCTCGCTACATTTTACACCCTTTAGCTTTAGAGTGATTTTCAAATTCAACCATCAGGTTTTAGCTTTTTCACATTGCACCCCGAGATTTTAAAACTGTATCAATTTACGTCTTTTATTGAAACCTCATTACCCATTTTGAAAATCACTTCAAATTTTGAGGGTATAAAATGTAGTTAGCCCTTGTAATCAATAGCAAAACCTTCTTCATTACTATATTTATTCTGTGAATTTTCCGTTGCTAGACATTTTACATTCTTAAACGAATAGTGCTACGCTTACCATCTAGTTGTACCAACACTTGTACCGTCTCTCTAATAGAAATAGGGTCCATCAACGCATGTGGGTTCCATCTTTATTAGAGAGATAATACAAGTAATAGTACAAATAAATAGTAAGTATAGCATTTTTGTTCTTAAACGTCTCTGCCAAAGAGAGTCGAAGATCATGTGTTTCAAAAAAATAAAAAATAAAGAGTCGAAGACCATCTCCATAACGACGATGGAGTTTATAACAGCAAGCATAGAAATGTAGTGGACTGTGTATAATATGGATCAAGTTTGGACCTTATAAGTTGAAAGTGGAGGACTGGAGATTTTTGTGAAATGTCTCTCTGTTCGGGGGTCTCTACATAGTTAAAATCTAACAAACCCAACCCAAGCCTTGATAGTTTAGTAGACTTGTTCTCTGAAGCTGCCCAAAAGTGCTATTGGGTTCCAATTGGACGAGGTGATCCAAGGTAATATGGGGTCATAGCAAGACCCACCCAACTTCAAATCATTTTTATCGAAGTTGTTAGATAGCATTGGTTCCATGTCTTACCAAGTAAGCAAATGGAGGAGAAATTTCACGAATGAACTAATGCTTCACATTTTGTAAAATATAAATATCTCAAGGCATATTTGAGATTGATTACAACACTTACATGTATTCAATACAATTTCCATCTTGACAGTCAAATGGCTATTGTATATATTCACATAAATTGTATATGACTGTCAGATGGTGATTGTATTAACTACATGTAAGTACTATAGTCAATCCCGACAAATTTGATAACCATTTGCCTTTTGGTATTTAGTTTGTATTCTTGTGTTAGTGAAGAGGGGAATGCGTAGAAGGAATGAATTGGATACATAACAATGGAGGAATGATGGTGGGATATTGAAGAAATGTATAATGAAAAGAACACAAACTATGAGTACTAAAAATCATAAAACAAACATTATTTAAGTTATTTTCACTTTAAGATTTTGTTTTCATTCATTTTTTATTACTTCTCTTCTTCCCTTCGACTGCTGTTATGTATCCCATCATTCTTCCATATACTTTTCTTATCTCTCAAGCAAAAAAAAAAAAAAAAAAAAAAAAAAAACCTAAATAAAAGGCTATCAAACCGAGTGTTGATTCAGGACCAAATCTAAACTTTTAGAAAGTTGATGGCCCAAATATATAGTTTTCTCCAAAAATAAAACAGAACATCCTATAAGCAAATAACACAATCATTTTGAGGTAATACTTACTACAAGCAAACACTAATTCTATATACTAATTACACACTAAACTGCATTACGTTCTCTTAATCCAAAAGCAAGAAATACCAAGACGATATCGTAGAATAATTACATAATTACTTAACATATATTATCTGTGAAGGAAATTAATTACATGGATTAATTTAGTTCTTTTGACGATCATTAATATTTGATATTCCTGATGAAGCTCCTTGTAACTCCATTCAACTATTCGAGTCCATTGGCCCAAGATATTGGCTGTGTTTTTATAAGATAAAATTTTTATGTTCTAGTGAAAAAATGATGAGGGTATTTGGAAAGGGATCATTTCCGAATCCCTTCCACCAAATCCACTAAATCCACTAATCCGGACCCTTGAAATTTGATCCAAGGCTAAAAACATGACCCCTTTAAAAGTTATAATCACTTTAACGGTTGGATCAAATTTCAATAGTCCGGATTTGTAAATTTGGTGGAAGGAATCCGGATAAAATATCTTTCTAGGGTATTTGACGGAACCAAGAGTTTTCATTGTCACCAGCCACCACCATAATATTAAAAATAGCCTGAACAGCAGAAAATAAATTGATCAGAAAACAAGGAAAGAACTTTGAAATCCCAACTTGACAGAAATCTCTAGGGTGGAAGAGACGTCGGCTTTCCATACGGGGACTAAAACCTAAGTCGCCGGCTGCTGCCCGCGAACAGGAAAATAGGATCGGTCTTGGTCTGCAATAGTGGAATTATAGAGACTTGAGAGATGGAGGGTAGTGTGTTATTCATTATTATTTGATCTGTGAGACCATTTTTTTTACACAATTTTTGTTGTGTCCACTTCGTAATTTATTTCAACGAGCCAAATATTTTATCTTTATAGCATTATTCATTCATCCTTGTAAAAAAAAATTAGACAAATCTAAAACTATTAAGACATTCATCTGTAGTGAATGAAACAAAGTATTCTTTTTAGACCCGCAAAACTGACATACTTGTAGACATATTATTTTTGAAACAGGTAATCACATAGCTTCTCTAATCTCCATCATCTTACCTAGCCTTTCTTGGGTACTTTTGTTGAGTTCGGATGTGGCTTTTTTAGGGGATGTTTCTTCCTCGTTGGTTACAAAGACGATAAGATTTGTATTACAAAGATCCTGCATACAATAATAGCACTTATCTATATTAAAGAATGTGCCAACCAATACGTAAATTTTACGTGTCTAATTAAAATTATGAAACAAAAGTTAAAGAGGAATCCCATCATTTTGGTCATACATCTCCAATTGGCCATTATATATAGTTTATCAGCTAGTAGGTTAGTAGTATGCTATATTCAGCAAGCAAGCATGCATGTGCCTCAGAAGCAAATGTCAAACAAATGTGTATATTAACCTACAAAATCCCTTTGACTTAAACCAAAAAACCCTTAAAATATTCCCATAAAAAAACTTAAAATTTAATTAACCCAGAGTTTTTGCCTCATAAGTACTAATTTATACTTTATACATATATATTATCTTCGCAACAAAGCCATGTGGACCATGTAAGTTTCACAGCGTAAAGACTGGCGAGCTAGCTCATGTTCATCAATGAATGTTTGACGTAATTAGCAATAAAAAAAAAATTTAAGTTCCTTCTCGACGTGCCCAATTGATATTAAATAACATATATTTGAAGAAATAAAGATATTATATAATATGGATAAATTGACCCCAAATGCCCAAAAAATGGAAAGTAAAATAGAACTCTTAAATATTGAATTGACTCTCTCTGAAAATGATTTGTAATTTGGGTCTTTTGCCCTATAAATGGGGGTGGTAGTTAGATTAGTTGATGTGGTAGTTAGAGTCCTCATGAGGCAGTGTACTCTTTAACAATTGGCCTACGTAAACCAAAAAATTGAATAAAGAAATTAAAGTTGAATATGATTGCAGCCACTTGCGTATTTAGGATTGAATATTGGGAGCTTCTAGTGTAAACGCCTGAGTTTTTTTAGTAGATACAGAGCGCGAAGCATGCAAAAAAATTTTGATTAATTTATTGAGGTATTTGTCAAACATTTGATGGGCTTGTTGTTGTTAGACGAACCACGTTGCGCATATGTCAACAGATATTGATATATATCGAAGCAATATGATGAGTGATATTGAGAGAATTTGTCGAGTATTTTCGACGCAACTTGCTAAGTGCTGCCGACAAATGCCTAGCAGGCATTACATTCAACACTTGATGGGCACAAAAGGAACCAATACCAAATATTTGAAGGGTCCTTGAAAAATCTTCACGTATATATTTCCTGAAGGGTGGTCTTTTGGACCACCTTGGCTTTAATATGTATCTGCCACTGATTGCAACCATTTAGTATTATGTCAAGTGATATTTCTTTTTACCTATAAGTGAGAGATTTTAGGTTCGATTTTCGTCGATAACGAATTCGATACCAATTTATTCCTCTTATCCCATAGTGTAAGTATATTCTTGTGTGTGTGTGTGTGTGTACACATATATAAAGTGAATATAATTGCAACGGATGTGATGCAGGGCGCAACAAATATAAACGAAATAAACGAAAAGTTAAACTGATATATGGGTCCACTATCTCCTAGTGCGAGGAGAGACCTGAAAACCCCAAAACCCCGTCTCTAGTACCAGCCTACAACGTAAACAACTAGAAGAACAAAGCAGAACAATCTCACAAAGAGAATGGCACAAAATTGAAACAGAGAAACACTCTGAGAATTTTCATTAATAAAAAACGTCCAACTCCTTCATCTTACAGAAAGAGGTGGCATTTATAATCATTTTGTAACATACATTCAGAAATGAAAAAGGCAATAAACTTAAAATGACAAAAAATTGAAAATTACATAAAGAAAGTGATCTAATCAGCCAAAAAAGGTCCAAAACACCCTGGCTATTATTAAGAGCTACTAATGTTATTAAATTCTTCTGATTGGCCATAGTCATTGATTTTATCCCAATGATTCAATAAATGCAGTGACGAACTGATTTGCATCAAGATGTGTCACTCAATTGATTAAGAACATTTTCTCTTGCATTTGAGCAACCGAATTTGAATCCTTTTTCAAATATTACTTGTATATAAATCAATAAATAAATAGAAAAGTTGAGTATAATTAATCTAGTTGTGGTGCATGAAAAGGAAGAAAGTTGAATTTATGATTCTAAATTTGCTTGCTTGAGAAACTTGGAATTTATTTCTTTTCCATGGTAGGGGCTTTGCGTAAAACTCAATGGAGCCTAGATATATAGATGCATGCCTTTTTTTTCATCTAAAGATGAGACATCTAAATATAAAAAATGGTCCCCTTGTCCTTGCTAGGTCTAGTAAAGATGAGTCAAGTTTTCAACCAATTCCAAAGCATGAATGATGAGGTTTCGAATTAATATTAAGAAAATAATTAGGTTGGTCAATTTGTTTTAGGACTGTAATTTTACAACCACCACATGTATTTGGTGCCCTTTTTTTTTGCACATTGAGTGATGAAATTGTTTTGATTAAATGGAGATATAAGATATTAATTATCTCTTAAATAGTATGCCTTAATTGGTGATTATGATTATTATTATGGAAGTTTTAACGAAACACTTCCGGTACTGTTTTTAACGAAAAATCACATTTTTACCTTTCCATGGTACTATTCAGTATTCACTACACATTTATTTGTCATTTTTCATTAAAACAAAAAAAATATATTTGACTTATAGTTAATTTTCCTTATTATTATTATTATTCTTTTAGTGTATAATGGAATGTACCAATTACCAAACCTTGAAGAAACGCATTGGACTTTTTGGGATTCAGTTATTATTATACTACATAATTATATGAATTGCTTGCCAAGTGAGAAATATTGTTATATCCTTGAATAGCTAGTTAGTAATTTACACTTCTCTTAAAATTACTTTATTGAGAGATTATTCTCTAAAGTTGTCTCTACTATTTATATAATCAAATTCTTATTAAAAACATTAAATTTCTCGACTATATACTATGAAACGAGTGGATCTGATGAACCTCACATACAATAGTTGTTCACAGTCGTTCGTGCTAGAATTTCTCTCATTTGAGTGAATTCCATGAAACTCACATCGATTAGTGGTCCACAGTCGTTCATGCTAAAACTTTTCTCATCTGATTGCATAACACACACCCACACACGACATGCACCCATTTACATACTCTGCTACACAAGGGCGGATGGAAAAAGGGGCCAAGGTGGTCCTAGGACCACTCGAGTCCAGAAAATATACATGTGAATGTCTTTTGAGGACCCTCCAAATGTTTGGTACAAGTCTCTTTTGTGCCTACTAAATGTTTGATGTAATGCATGTTAGGCCTATCTCGACATGTTGCGTTGACAACATTATTAGACAAGTTCTCTCTATATATCACTCGTTAAATTGTTTTAACATATGTCGAGAGCTATTGACATGTGCATAACAAGCCTAGCAAGTGAATAAATTGAGTTTCTTTTTTGTTCGCTTCGCGCTCTGTTCCTATCTAAAGAACCTGTATTTAACATTGGGACCCCCAAAGTTCAAATTTTAGATCCGCCACTATCACTATTTATAGTGAAATGAGTGAATCTCATAAAACTCGCATACATCAATGGTTCACAATCATTCATGCCACTCTCATCTGATTGCATAACACACACTCACACACGACATGCACCCAGTTACGACATATCAACTACTACTACGTGTATGGACGATGAAACTTGTAAGTGTCGCAGTTAACAGAATCACAGGCAAAGTAATCAGCAACATCAACATCCTTACCAGCTCTGAAGGCGATCAATAATGTCATATGTTCTAGCTACCAAAGCCATGCACACTCAAAAGTAAAATTTAAGTCTCGGTTTGACTTGACTCTCTCTCTCTCTCTCTCTCTCTCTCTCTCTCTCTCTCTCATACAATGGTACAAACAACACATAAAACACAAATGAAAGACCTACAAAATAATTAAACCAGACTTCTAGTCGTGGAAAATATTCACATGCATTGAGATTTGAGACCGTACGTGTTTTCATGGAAGTGAATCCAAAACAGGGTGACTGGCCGAAGGGTTTGGTGATGTGTTGTTGAACAACACAGCTAAATAATTTTGGGAGATGTGATGACGTGGTGAATATCTCTCTTAGATTTTGTTGATGGATATGAAATAAACTCTTTTCTGTCAACCCAAATCGACATCCTTAATGCGAAAAAGCAGTAAAGCATTACCTTCCTAACCGTTTTTGTGGCTTCTCTATGAGTGTCTCGTTTAATAGAAATGCCACCCTCTCCTTTGTCCTCCCTCTTCAAATTGTTGATTAAGATCTTGAGTTCGTATTAGAATGCGATCATTCATGACAACATATATCAGATGACGTGAAAGTACGTGAATAGATATAAACGTTTATTCTCTACAATTATTCTTTGTTTTAGTTATAATTAAATTTTATTTGTGAGTTAGGTTAATGATAATTAGATAAAAACAAATCATTAAACGAGATAGATAATTGGATAACAACTTACAATAAAAAAAAATATATCTTCTTTGGATTGAAGTAGGTGTCACAAAGCATATACATTCAGTATTTAGACCTAGCTAGAAGCTAAAAGCAAGAGTGACGTAGGCAAGCAAGTAGGTCCACCGTATTCATGTGATGTGTACGCAGCTGTACGACAGACGCACGGCGTAATACGAGGACCGTAGAATGCGGAAATGATTGGGCCCCATTGAAGGAAAAAGCCCAATCCACACGCTTTGAAAATTGAAAAAAATGGACAATGTGTAGATAAAATTGTAGCTTCGTCAAAGGTCTGTGCTTTTGTGGATAATATTTTTTATTGACTAAAAATTGCTTACGTTTAGTGCTGCTCATTAACTTTTCTTTTGTTAAACAAAGAAAGTTGAGATTCCATCGTAAAATTAATTGGTAGTTTGAAAAATAATCCGATTATTTATACACACATGCAAGGTCTCTCTTCTTCCCATTGTGAGATTCATACTCTTAACACTAAACAAATTCAATGTGAGATTATCAATGTAGATTACGTATAACCAAACAAGTTTAATTTTCAAATTTGTAATTGGTTTCATCCAATATCTCAAAATGCGACGATGATACTAACTACTGGTTAGTAGTGCCAAGGAAATTGCTTTTCATATTCATAAAGTGGAACATTAGATCATAATTGTTGTATGCGAGGTTCAAGTTACTGATAGCGATATGTTATTCTTTATTTTATAAACATGATATGATATGAATTTTAAAAGAATTACAATGCTCAAGCAATACTATATGTGCAGTAAACAAAATCTTCTCCAATAACAAATCTCAACCCCACCTCTGTAACGAATTAGAATGCAAAGTTGAATGATCTGCAAAATCGTCCACAAATCAGTACATAAAGAAACTCTTGATTCAACCACTACAAGCGCACACATTCGAGCCCTTATTGATAACACTATGTCGTTCAATGCCTTATCTTATAATAATACATAAAACTAACCAGATCTACAATCAATCAAACACTACAACGTCAATTTTTTAAATAAAATTTTCAAGCAAAAACCTTTTATCCGTACCATTAAGTACGCCAAGCAAGTCTTCCCTCCTATTCACTAGACAGTCCACAATGCACATGCACCCACTATCTAGAGAGCCAAGAGACAAAAATGAAGGAACAAAAAGAAAGAAAATTCTTAATTTGGCAGCCAAAAAGACAAAGAGTGCGCAGTTGATGGCACAAATTGCAAACGAAGCAAACCAGTTTCATGATTCATCCAATATGATCACAACTCCCTTGAGCCCCGATATTGTTGACCCTACATTTACTACCCTCACCTTTTCCACAAAACCCCGCATCTTTCTTTGAATAGAGAGATGAATGTAATTTGATTGATTGAATAGGACAATCCGATGATAAATTCAGGCTTGATTCTAAGAATATGGGGACTCTAGAGTCTAGACGAGCCTTTGAAGTGGGACCTTAGAAAACAATGATGCTTAGGATTTTGTGTGTTGTTTGGGGAATGCAACAAAAACCAAAGGGTTTATTTGTTTAGAGTTCGGTGTCTAGCGGTTTGGGAAGTGAGATAAAAGAAGCAAACAAACTTGTTTTCAAGTCAATAAGAACATGTTTGAGTCGCTTAAAATGACAGGCTTACCTGCTCAGCCCAATGTGCTATTGTATTTAGATAAAATCTCAAAATCCATAAACTTCTTATTTAAACAAATAAAAAGTTTGTAATATATTGTGTGTGTGTGTGTGTGCACGCGTGTATCAGAAAAAAAATTGGGGGCCTCTCTAGAGTAGGGATCCTAGGCGGTCCGCCTATTCAAGCTATCCTCAAGGCCGATGTCGAAAGTATTGAAGAATTAAATGAGAAAATTTATACATCGAGGTTCAATCGTCGGCTACTACTCTTTCAAACATCCTACTCTTTTTCGTTCAGAGCAATTGAAGAGAACCAAACCCCTATTCTCCTCAATGCACCAAGATCATAATTTTAGACGTACAATCCTCACCCTAAAACTTCTTGAAAGGAATGAACCAAAAGGGCATTTCCGTCAATTGAGAATAAAAAAAGAGTTGAACGGAATTACCGCCAAAAAAACACCTTCAACTACTCGTGGCGTGGGAGACCAAAGCCGCATTAATCAAGGTGATGATTTTGTCACTTTTTGACAATAGTTTCTCTTCAACTTTGTTCATAAATAGCACTCCACCCCTCTGCTTTCTCCTCACACCCAAACCCTCCAACTCAAAAACCCCATCCTCTCTCTCTCTCTCTCTCTCTCTAGAAAGTAATGGCCGCCATGGCTCCTCTGCTCTGCATTGCTTCTCTCATGGCACTGGCGAGTACCATTGTAGTTGAGGCCAGAATTCCTGGTGTTTACACTGGCGGAGCGTGGCAGGGTGCTCATGCCACCTTCTATGGCGGCAGTGATGCCTCTGGAACTATGGGTAAGCTCATGAGATTTCATTAAACCCGGCCCCCTTGCATTTTTTAAGCAGAATATAACATAAAGTTCATTCCTTTTGGATTTAGACCCTCTAATTTCAAAAACCCACATCAAAATTTCCCAAAATCTCTCAAAATATTATAACAAAAACTAAAAGTTCATGCCTTTTGATTGTCTCTGTGTATAATACAGGAGGGGCCTGTGGCTACGGAAATCTGTACAGCCAGGGCTATGGAGTGAACACGGCGGCGCTCAGCACGGCACTCTTCAACAACGGTTTGAGCTGTGGAGCTTGCTTCGAAATCAAGTGCGCGAATCAGCCTCAGTGGTGCAAATCTGGCAGTCCCTCCATTTTTGTCACGGCCACAAACTTTTGCCCTCCAAACTTCGCCCAGCCCAGCGACAATGGCGGTTGGTGCAACCCTCCTCGCACCCACTTCGATCTCGCCATGCCCATGTTCCTCAAGATCGCCGAGTACCGCGCCGGCATTGTCCCTGTTTCTTACCGCCGGTGAGCACACTCTCTCTTTCTCTCTGTTTTTTGTTTTATTATTTCGGTCGTTTCTAAATAGCCAAATGACTAAAATGCCCTTTTTGTGAATTTTTGTGGTTTAGGGTGCCATGCCGGAAGCAAGGTGGAATCAGGTTCACAATCAACGGCCACAAGTACTTCAACTTGGTTCTGATCCACAACGTCGCGGGCGCAGGGGATATAGTGAAGGTGTACGTTAAAGGGACGAACACTCCGTGGATGAGCCTGAGCCGGAACTGGGGTCAGAACTGGCAGTCAAACGCCATCCTGGTTGGACAGTCACTCTCCTTCAGGGTGACAGCCAGTGACCGCCGCACCTCCACTTCCTGGAACATCGTCCCTTCCAACTGGCAGTTCGGCCAAACTTTCACCGGCAAGAACTTCAGGGTCTAATTCTTCAATTTTCCCGCTTTTTAATATATCATTTTGCTTTTCTTTTTTTTTTCCTTTTAATTTTTGGGTTTGGGAAAAGAGAGAAGAGCAAGAAAGTAAAAGCAATGTTCGATGGTGGGGTTAAAGTTAAAACTTTTTTTTTTTTACTGCTGGGTGGAGGAGTGAAAAAAGCTCAAAGCTTCAAAAGTGTTGTTGTAGGCAGCTGAGGTGGCTGGTAGCCCGCTGCTTTGGTTATCTGATCCTGAATATATTTAT
Source organism: Pyrus communis (assembly GCF_963583255.1). NCBI lineage: Eukaryota > Viridiplantae > Streptophyta > Magnoliopsida > Rosales > Rosaceae > Pyrus > Pyrus communis. The sequence continues at coordinate 6,296,583 of NC_084818.1, forward strand.
AATTATATACTTTAATTTTAGTATTTTTTCCGTCTTTGCTTTTGGGGATGGTTAGCAACTTTGCATTCGGGGTGTGATTTTACCGGCAATCATGGACCTTTGAAGGGACGTCTGCCACCAGCAGACGAATGAGAAATTAAACAATGACCTAGAAAGTTTAGGTTAGACAGTCCGATCACGTATCTTAATCGATCATCCTATAAAAGGTTATTGGACCGTTACTTACTTTTCATAAGATTAATATTAACAAGCGTCTTTTCATAAGATTTATGTTGACGAACGTGTTGACAGATAACTTGTAATCGAGGTATAGTTAATAAATATATACAACATGACAATCCTCGATAATGAGTCACGTTTTTCTCTACTAAGTCACCTTTTTCTCTCCTTCACATACGACTAAACTGAAATCGTGACTACGTCTTTTACATTGGATTCTTTGTTTCGAATTGGTTTCATTACAACTTCTTAAGTTTAGGAGAGCAACTTAAATGGATCATTGGTGTATCTCCCTACATCTTCCCTACTCTCAGTCCGTTCAATGAGAGTTGCTTCTCCCTCTTATCATCCACGAACAGTTTTAAGTCCTCCTCAAATCCCCCCAGTACGTTTTTAAGTCCTCGAATCCTCAGGGTTTAGGGTTTATGGTCATTACTCATCGTGTTCAACCAGTCCAGGTTCCAATCCAAAACTCAAAAATCAACCGACTATGAACATAGCATACAACCCTCAATTAAATGATTATAATTTCAATTTTCAATTAAAAAAAATAGAAAAAACAAATCAAGTAAAAAATAAAGTTTTTGGGATAAATTGATTGGGAAATAAGAAAATGTGAGATGGAGATTAGTAGAAAAACGGGACAGAGAACCCGCCATCTGTGGATACCATCACTACGGTTGTCTGGCCGCCGTCCGACTCCCACCGAAACGGTGCGAATTGGACCTTCACTGTAAGCACCATTGGTCTACGCGAGAAGGCAAATCAAAATCGCTTCCTCTCAAAAACCCAACAAGTGCCATATATAATATATTCCCCAAAACCCTAAAATCACACAAAAAAATCCCTAAAAATCAGAAATTGAAAAGAAAGAAAGGGGGCTCATATCAAGTGTATAGAATTGGATGGCCTGTCATTGCGGGTCGGATCCAATCAGGGCGAAAGAATCAGTGGAACGCAAAGATACGAGCAGAGACGCCAAAGGCCTACGATTCGGGTGAAAAGCGGCGGCGATCTTTCTGCTTCTCTTTGCGCTCCGTGATACTTTGGTCCTAATTGGGGTTTCCGCTCAAGCCTCTCTCTTTCTAATCACAGCCCTAATTTTTAATTTTACAGAAAATGTAGGCGATGGAGATCTCTGAGGATTTGAGAAGACAGCACGAATATATAGCCCTAGGGTTCCATAGAAACAGCAGATATTGAGATTGGAGACCAGAAACGGCGTCGTTCTGGGTCGTGAAATGTGCCGCTGTCCAGAAATCACGCGGTTTCTTGTATTTATTTAGGCTCAACGGACGGGCTGAGATCCTCTCCGGATCTGTCCGGATCCTTTAATCCTGGCCTTTCACTGTCAATCTTGCGTCCACGAATTAATGCATTTTTTTTCAATTTTTCCCATGTTTGCACGACGTCGTTTGCAGCACTCTCTCCGTTCACTTTGACAGACTTATTATTATTTTCCTTTTATTTTTTGGAGAAAACCTTGTTTTATAAGGTGTATACACTTCTCCGCAAGGAGAGTGTTAGATCAAGGTGTATACAGCCCGTTTCATGCAAGTTTTTTTCGACCCGAAGACTTAAGAGTCAGATGGGAGTAGCATCACATCAGGATTCAGGTAGCAAATGATAGACAAAGGAACTTAAAAGTTTGCAGGAGTATTGTACATTGTTAAATACAGATACACCCAAAGTCGGATACCGATAGTTCGCTCTCGGGAACAAACCTTTATAGAGGTGAAATGACCAAACGGTTTCCGTTCCCTGAGAGTTTGAATAAGAAGTTGGGTACTGTCCCGTCTGTCCACATATTGACTGGGAAAGCTTACACTACGAATGCATCTAAAGGCAGAGTACTCCTTCAGGTTAGCCACTTATTCAGCAATTCTGTGTTGGGAGGATGATCCATTAAGCTGGTCAGATGGAACTGCAAAAACAGAAAGGCAAATACTCAAATCAATCATCATTCGAACTTACTTACAGATAATTTATGTCAAATCATTAAATACGTAATTACAAACACCGAATACTGACCTTTAGTAATCCAGCTCCATCCGCCGCTTCTTTGTTTTCCACTGATTCAGAATAAAGGCAACTCCTTCTTTTAGTGAAGCCCTTCGCCCCTCCTTGTAGTTCCACAATTCCGACGTTATGTACCTGCCACTAGGGTTGTATTCGTTGATCTCTGTTAAAGCTGATATTACAGCGTTGCACACTTCCTCACCCAGTTCTTTCTTCAAATCTTTCAATTTTTCATCCTCGACGGATATAACTTCCTGAACATAAAAACATAAACTAGTGAAAAGGAAGCAAAGGGGCAGCGAGCAAGTGCCAAGTGATTCACAAGGAAAAAGCACGGAGAGCCATTAGAGTATGATTAAAGCTTAAAAATTAGATGATTCAATAACAGCATAAGACAAAAATTTATGCGGATATTTGATGAACATCAGCTACGTCACTGGGAAAGGATTTTGCCACCACAATCACAAATTTGGCACAACTAGTTTTATATGCAACAAAGAGAAATAACTCACAGGGATAACCAAACTAGTTCAATCTAAGAAATCTTTTTAATTTATGCCAACATATTGGATACTTTTTTTTGTCAGATGCTTTCTTGTGCTAAGAGAAACAGCAGAAGACCCCAACACAATGAGTATTAGAGAGTACCTTATGCTTCCCGTCGACCGTAGTAACTTTGAAAGGATGCCATTCTGGGTCCTTTAGGTATTCTACCCACAAGGAGCACAGCTCCATTGCCTTCTCTTCTGCTTCTTCCTCATTATACTTTCTCTTCAGTGCTTCTTGGAACGGTTTACTGTCAAGCTCACCCATTCTCCTAACACCAATTTGTGCACTACTTGATATTTCCTTCAATCCCTGCAGAATTAAGAATATTAGTAGCTTATCATAAGCATAAGAAGCTAAGAACAGAACCTTAAGAATTATCTGGTGCACAAAGGGTCATTCCACATTACAGTACAAAATCGAAGATCCACTCCAGTGAAAAGCATTTACATAAACAAACAAAAGCATGTCTGCCTTACAATTTCACAGTCAAATATCAACCAGTTTTTGCAAAATATTAAAGTAAGGACACATAATTAAATTCTGAATTCTTGTAAGATCATCTGAAATGTCAGACGTCTTTTTTAGTATAAAGAGAAGTAATGGAGCAACATTTATATTAAAATCAAACAGAAAAACTTACATTAATCAATTCCCTCCGGGCTTCCTGCAGCTCATCATTGCTTTTGCGCTCCTTTACGATCAAAGTTTGATTTAAAGCTTCTAAGTCTTCTAGTGATTCTTCCTTTTCTCTCAAGCCTTTGATCATGTTGTCCACCTTTTTCAGCACTTCAACATCACCGTCATCCCCCATGCGCCTTACAACATTTAAGTTCCCTCTTAGTTGCTCAATTTCCAATTCAAGAGTTTGCTTTGTATCCAGTTGCTGTTGCAGTTTAATTATTTTATTGTGGAGCTGTTCCTTTTGCCTCTGGATCAAAATGGTTGTCATATACATCAAAGATCTTCTCTGAAATCAATATATAATGTTCAGATCATTTTTAAGCACTTAAAAATAGCCAACAAACCTTCTGATCGTCAGCCAGTTTCAATAAATTTGCATTAGCCTTCAGTTGCTCCATAGAAGCCAAGTGAAGAGAACTATTTTTTATCGAATTCTACAAGAACAACAACATCACTGTTATCAAATGTTCGGAACCATCCTTCAAGGCTCCAACAACAATGACTACAAATTAAATGCAACTCATTCTGCAATCTAAAAGTAACCAAGACAAAAACATCACACAATATAAATAAATTAAACACAAATGCTTCAAGGCCCAAAATATTCATGATACAATTTGATGACACTTGAATATCATGCTAATTTTCAGTAACTTTCAACAAACTAGTTTCCATCCTTTCAATATTCATGATTTATATACGTTCACAAGAATTTAATCATGAAATCTAAGAGAGAATGTGCAACAATGGTGCAGATATTAAATTAGTAAACCTTTTCAATCTCCTCAGCAAGCTTCCTACTTTCATCTTCGTTGGCAACTGCACGCTTCTCCATTTCTTCTATGCGGGACTCTAGCTCTTTCTTTTGAGTTTCGAGTTGCAACTTAAGCTTTTCATGGTCGCCAAATATCCTCTGAAAGTGATCACGAGCGCTCGTTTGTATCTTTTTAATCTCTATCAAGACAAAAAAAATGCATGTCAGGAATTAATGTTGCTACAGCCTCATACCAGTATAAAATGATAATGAAATATAATAAACCCAAAATGGTGAAAACCAAGCCACTTTATCCAAATCATGCGGACACTGTACACTGTACAACTTCATTCTATATGATAAATAGCACTCTTCCATTTTTTTGAATAAATAAAGCAAAATCTTACCTTCATTATAAGTCTGAATGATCTTTTCTTTCTCTGTGATTACGCTCTTAATGGAGTTTGTAGTTTCACTACATTTCAGCTCCATCTCTTCCAAGTCTTTGTACTTGACCTCAATGATGTTGTTAAGATTAGTTACTAGTCTATCCTGCTTCCTGGCTTCTTCCTCCGTAATTTCAGAAATTGATTTAAGGTCTCCAATCTTGCGGAGGTGTTCTCCAACAATATTGGAAGCTTTATAGTCATCTGAACGAGCAACCCAAGCATAAAGTCCAGATTTTTGGTCACTGTTAGTCTCCCAGTCCTTTTTTCCATGATGGTCTACATCATAAGCCTTCTCAAATGACATGGCATTAACATAGCCAGGCCAATCTTTCCTAAACTCCACGATCGCACTTCCCGAGTGACCCCGAAAATTCCATAAAGGGTGCACCCTTAACGGATTGAACCCTCTCCTTATTAGCTCATCTCTCAGTTTCGATCCACTTTCTCCGACATACCGCCCATCATTGGCCCGTCTGGTCGGAATATTAACCACTACCCCTGTCCAAGGCCACACTAACTTTTCATCCTGGTCACAATCAATTGGGGGTTTTTCCTCACCCACAGGTTTAGATGGGCCACCTTCAGCTGCCAGATCATTTTCCAAATATTTCACCACAGCCAAGTGTTTGGCCTTTTCTTCTGTGCTTCTCTTTTCTGAAGTACTCTTTCCCACCCCAGAAGCATGTTGGAGAAGGTCCTTGCGAACAAAACCCCGCTTTTTCTTATTCGGGCAGAAAGGGCAAGTATATGTCCCATCTGAGTTTCTCACACTGTGTTTTCCATTCTTCAGCTCTTCATAATATTCTTCTACATCCTCATCCAGTTCTGTTTCGCTCATATCGGTATCATCTTCAGAGCTATGATCCGCCACACTCCCCATTTGAACTTTGTTTAAAGAGCACTAAACCATGAAAACAAAATATTAAATATCAATGTCACTAGTCAAAATTGTGAGAATTCAATGGTTTTTAATGATTCATTATGTGGGAAGTAGAACATGTGCAACGGCAGGTTAAAGTCAAAAAGGTAGATATAAGTGTTTAGTTGCCGCCGTTGAGTTTGAAGTGTCTAGTACGGATCAATACTGTTAATCTAATTTCTTTCGAACTTGACACTATTTGCACCACAAAACCCAACATAAACGTCCCCAAAAGAGTTCAGGAAAAGAAAAGCTTATGGGTAAATTTGTCACTCCCTTAAACACCGAAAAATGATTCAAAATTAAAAGCAAGGTGAAGCCAGAAAAAGAAGGGACAAGCATAACCAAAGCTACACCAACATTCAGGATACATAAAGAAATCACACAAATCAAGGCTTAGGGTCACACAAGTTTAGTCCTTGTACAGCAGTGAAACCGCTTTATATAGAATTCGGGTTCGGTCTCTGAATCATTCCTTTAATTCTCTACTGCAAAATCACTCATAAGACAATTTCCAAAATAAAAATCTATCTTTGCCTTAAAAGAAACATCTTGCCATATGAAACCGCATTGTAACAAAATTCACACAACCCTGAAAAATCATCAAAATTCCAAAAGAAAAATCGCCAAAAAAATAAATGAAAACCATACATAAATAGTGTCCTAATGTTCTTCCTGCGATTAAACAAACACACACACACAAATTATACAAGCAGATGCCGCAGATCAGAGAAAACACAAAGCAAAACGGAAGCTGAAGCTGCAAAACTCGAACCCAAACAACTCAAAAGCCCAAAATTCACAATGCATGCTGTAAATTCAACATTTCAACCAAACAAGCACATGCATGTAACGGAAAAAGCAAACCCAACAGCGATCAGCTAAATTGTAGAGAGAGAGAGAGAGAGAGATTGACCTGCGGAAATCGGAGCTCCTGAGCTCCAAAATTAGGGTTTGTGGGGGAAGAAGAATTGGGGGCAGGGCTCTGAGTGAGTCGAAGCAGTTCAGTGCTCAGCGGAGGCCACAAAAGCGAAAGAGGAAATTGGTAATTGGAGCACTGTGCTGTCCGCGACAAGTGACAAAATCGAGAGGGCGACAAATGTATGAAATTGGAGACGTCACAATCCTAACCTATCAAACCTTTATATATAGCATTTCTAAAAGGGATGCAAAACCTCTTTTACATTCCCATTTTCTTGTTCGATTGAAGTAAATAGTTTTATCTATATGATTATGATGTGTTTGATTTTAATTTGGAACAAAGGTGATTGTTGGATTAAAAAAGAGTTCAGATCATTCATTTTTCACGGTGGACTAGAGAGCGAGTGTCATAATAAAAAAGATACGTTATCTGTGTTGTGGGTTTGCTGTTTTCCAATTTTGTCAAGCATGTGCAAGTAAATCATGAGTGACTCATGCGTTTAGCATCTTCAACTGTGTTTCACATGCAACACTTTAATCAGTTTATGGATCCATGCACTTGTGAACGTAACGTCTGGTTGTAAATATTTGGATTTTTTTTTTTACATCGACTCATGAGATGTGACTTTTACGTTATCAAATTTCAGTGTTTTGAAACACGTACGTTGTGGGTGATTGTGTGCAAATATGTCATATACGTAAGTTATTGCATCTCTTATTGAAGATATATTAATAGATAGATAAGTATGATGCGTTTGTTCAACAAATAAAGTATTGTTTTTAAGGAATTGTCGAAATGAGTTGATAATTGAATGAGTAGACTGTCGATTTACCCCCTTAACTTTCACCTAACTTTGGATTTCTGCCCTGAACTTTTCTATTGGAAAATTAAGGACTCAAACTAATTTTTTTAGCCGATTTGCCTCCTACCATTAGTTTTTCATATATTCCATCCATATTTCTGTTAAATGAGACCATGTGCACAACATATGCGGGTAGTTAAGTTGAACTTTTCTAAAAATGATGCAAAACCTCTTTTGCATCCCTATTTTCTTGTTCGATTGAAGTAAATAGTTTTGTTCTAAGTTGACTTACTCACTATTTGTATCTATATGATTATGATGTGTTTGATTTTAATTTGGATCAAATGTGATTGTTGGATTAAAAAAGAGTTCAGATCATTCATTTTTCACGGTGGAGCAGAAAGCAAGTGTCATAATAAAAAAGATACGTTATTCGTGTTGTGGGTTTGCCGTTTTCCAATTTTGTCAAGCATGTGCAAGTAAATCATGAGTGACTCATGCGTTTAGTATCTTCAATTGTGTTTCACATGCAACACTTTAATTAGTTTATGGATCCATGCACTTGTGAATGTAACATATGGTTATAAATATTTGTTCTTTTTTTTTTTTTTTTTTTTTTTTACATCGACTCATGAGATGTGACTTTTACATTCTCAAATTTTAGTGTTTTGAAACAGGTACGTTATGGGTGATTGCGAGCAAATATGCTATATACATAAGTTATTGCATATCTTATTGAAGATATATTAATAGATAGATAAATATGATGCGTTTGTTCAACAAATAAAGTATTATTTTTAAGGAATTGTCGAAAATGAGTTCATAATTGAATATAACCTAACAAGTTTGGAAGAAAATATGCGTCAAATCAACAAATTTGGGAATAAATAAATTATTAAGAAATACACAATAAATTTCAAAACCAGTGTGCCAAGGGCTCTACTCTTGGGTGATGCTTTACGATCGAAATCCACCTTGCACTATATTTGAAAAAACTGTACATGATTTGTTAACACAATATGAATTCACATGAAAAATTCAATGTTCAAGTTGTGGCTAATCGGGTCATGATAGTAGCAATGGATCTGATAGTCACTCGTCTAAATAACATGTCGTTTCATGTCAATCACCATATCACCTGTTTTAGTCGTTAAAGAATATAATTGCATTAGCATTTATTCAAATACAAGGTTTATAATATAAAATATTTTTCACCGCTTGTATATATCATGTGCAACCAGCAAAACAACATTATGTTCGCTTATTTATTTGATTTTCTTTATGTATTTTATAGAACGAGAAATCAAATATAAAATGAGTGAGAAAATATAACATGTTTTTTGGTCGGGAGAAAATATAACATGTTAATTAGGCATAGTAACACTTAATATTTACTGTTTTAGCGGGTCGGTTAGTCCCGCATCAACCCGCTAATAAAATTTAACGCGCCAGATCCGACCCGTTTGCCAGGTAGCCCTCGCATCCCCGCACCTGTCTATCTCGCAAACTCAGACACACACAGAGACGAGTGAGCTTCAGGAGCACCAGAAAACCGTGGCGGAAGATGTTCAATCAGTTCGGAGCAACGGCGGAGACTCTAAGCAAGGCGTCGACACTGGTGTTCCGGATCGGCACCGACGCCCACCTCTACGACGATCCCGACGACGTCAGCATCGCTCCTCTCCTGGACAGCAGGTTCGACTCCGAGAAGTGCGAGGCTCTCAAGCGTTTACTCGCTCTCATCGCCCAGGGATTCGAAGTCTCCAGTTTCTTCCCTCAGGTATCTATCCAACTTCATCACTCTCGAATTCGAATCCGAAAAAAAAAATAAAAATTGAATGATCTTAGCCATCAATTTTGTAATTTGAAATTCGATTTGGTTGAATTGGAATCGCAGGTTGTGAAGAACGTAGCGTCGCAGTCATTGGAAGTGAAGAAGCTCGTTTACTTGTACTTGCTGCATTATGCTCAAAAGTAAGCTAAATTCAACCTTTTGATTTCGACTGAATCGTTTACTCAAATTTTGAGCTTTTTTTTTTTTTTTTTTGCTTTTGTTTTAATTTTTTTCATGTTTACTTTAATTTAGGCGTCCGAATGAAGCGTTGCTGTCCATTAATTATTTCCAGAAGGATTTAGGGGATCCAAATCCGTTAGTGAGGGCGTGGGCGCTGAGAACCATGGCGGGGATTCGCCTACATGTTATTGCACCTTTGGTTCTTGTTGCCGCCGGAAAATGTGCTAGAGATCCGTCTGTATATGTTAGGAAATGCGCGGCCAATGCTCTTCCTAAGCTGCACGATTTGCGCCTTGAGGATAATACTGTGGGGATTGAAGAGGTTTGATTTCGATGTTGTATTTGTAGTTCTTATCATTAAGAAGATGTTGATGTTCATTTGATTCAATCATATGATCTGCTGTCTGTTCTTTTATATAAGCTATAAAAAGTCCATTTGTTGGTCCCGTTGATATTTCGTCAGATATGGTTCTGAAATCATATGTATGAAAATTCATTTCATGTCTTGAAGTTTGCGATGCTCGTGTCCCAGTAATCACAGCCTTTGTATTTTGTACATTGTATTGTACTAGCTGCATTGTCATATTTGTATATATGTCTATCTTATATCATTATAACAACCGAAACTGTAGCTATAGCGTGTAGTGTCATTAATATTCATATAATGGTCTTCCCTATGCAGATTATTGGAATATTGTTGAATGACTCTTCCCCTTGTGTCGTTGGAGCTGCTGCTGCTGCTTTCTCTTCTGTTTGTCCGAATAATTTGTCACTGATTGGGAGGAACTATAAAAGGTTATGCGAGGTTCTTCCTGATGTGGAAGAATGGGGTAAAATAATTTTAATTGGGATCCTTTTGCGCTATGTAGTTGCAAGGCATGGGCTTGTAAAGGAATCCATTATGTTCTCTTTGCATGGAACAGAGAATTCTCGATCTGAAAAGGATTGCTCGGACACCAACTCTGCATTGGATGACAATGGTGACAGTAATGGTCTTTATGAGTCTGAATTAACAAATGCTGTGTCCCGTTGTTATATTGAAGGACCAGCTGAATACTTATCGCGATTAAGTTTCATGAATAAGGATTCCTCTGAATTTAATTATGCTCGTTTTACATCCGGAAAGAATAATGATGATGTGAAGATCCTGCTGCAATGTACATCGCCATTGTTGTGGAGTAATAATAGTGCAGTTGTACTAGCAGCTGCTGGTGTACATTGGATTATGGCGCCAACAGAGGATTTGAAAAGAATCATTAAGCCGCTCTTGTTCGTTCTAAGATCATCCAATGCCTCAAAATATGTGGTAGTTAACATTTCCTTACAGTTAATTAGTTTGTATGTAGCATTGAAGTACTTTTTTTAAGTTTATTGATGCATGCACGTGACCGTGAATTCATATATTTTTCAAATATTTCATAAACATTTCTTTTGTCCTCTTTGAACTTTCTTTTCTTAACTTACAGTTGGTAAGATGGTGAGGATTGTTTTATTGATTGACCATTGCAGGTTTTATGTAACATTCAAGTATTTGCCAAAGCAATTCCTTCACTCTTCTCTCGATACTTTGAAGACTTCTTTATATGCTCTTCGGATTCATATCAAATCAAAGCTTTGAAACTGGATATACTGGCTTACATCGCTACAGATTCATCAATTTCATTTATACTCAAAGAATTTCAGGTAATTGTTTTTCCTTTGAAATTAAATTTTGCCTTTCCTCTTACAACAGATACTCATGTCTGCTAGATTGTTCATAATTCCAAGTGCATGTTTGCTTGATTTATTAGTTACCTAGTAGGGTTTTAGACTTAGTTATGCATCAACAACTTCATTTGAGAATTTCAAACTTGTATGTGTGTCACAATTTATAAAATGAAAGGTGTGTATGCTTTGCATATTGTTTTTGTTTGTTGCTAGGATTATATTAGAGATCCGGACAGGAGATTTGCTGCTGATACTGTTGCTGGAATTGGCATATGTGCACAACGACTTCCAGAAATGGCAAATGCATGCTTGGAATTTCTATTGGCTTTGACCAGACAGCGTTTGTGACTATCTACCTGTTGTATTGATCTTCAGAAAGTTTTGCTTCTTGATTTCTGAATTATTATCTAATTTTGCAGAACTTATGACTGGTGAGTTTGGGTCAGTGGATACTGAAGCAGATATATTGATTCAAGCAATAATGTCTATTAAGTCAATCATTCAGCTAGACCCTCCCAGTCATGAAAAGGTATTTTCAATTTTCTGCTGAGTTGCTGTCATTAGATATGTAGTCAGGGATGTAGAGGTTATTTACTAGTGTCGTTTGTGATGCTTTGTTACCTTGTCTTTCTTCTCTCTGTTTTTTGGGGCATTTATTAAGTGACTTTTATGCCTTTTCAAGGTTATTATTCAATTGGTTCGAAGTTTAACTTCAATAAAGGTGCCTGCTGCGCGTGCTATGGTTGTTTGGATGGTGGGGGAGTATAACTCTTTAGGTGATCTCATCCCAAAGATGTTAGCTACAGTGCTCAAGTATCTTGCAGGGTGCTTTGCTTCTGAAGAAGTGGAAACAAAGCTTCAGATTTGTAATACCGCTGTTAAGGTACTACTGCATGGTGGTCTTCTCTAAGTAAATGTGGTAAATGTGACTATGTTTGTTTCTAAATGTTGAGGTGATCTGTTCTGCAGGTTTTATTGGGGGCAAAAGGGAATGACTTGTTGACAATCAAAATGGTTTTAATCTACGTGTTGGAGCTGGCCAAATGCGAATTAAATTATGACGTTCGTGACCGAGCTCATTTCTTAAAGAAACTTATGTCAACTTATTTAGATTCTCAATGTTTGGAGGAGGAAACCAACCGTCCGGGCCAACATAAAGATAGTTCACGTCTCCTGGCAGAAAACTTGTTTGGGAAACAAAATAAATCAGTGTCGCATGAGCCCATTGATCACCGGTTTTACCTTCCTGGATCTTTATCGCAGATAGTACTTCATGCTGCTCCAGGGTATGAGCCTCTCCCAAAGCCCTGTAGTTTGCGCTGTGATGACCCCGAAATGGATGAAAATGGTGATCTATATGTTACAGACGATGGGGACTCAGCGTCTGAATCTTTGGATGAGGAAATTGCTTCTAGTTATAGTTCGCAACATTCTAATGTGGATTCAAGTGGGACTGATGGCAGTGAAGAGGCTGGTTCTGCAAGTGAAGACGATGACAATTCTCATCAGTTGATTCAGTTTTCAGATGAAAGGAAAAATGGAGCTTCTCAGTCTGCTTCTGATTTTGGGGAATTGTTGTCAAATAGAGCTTTAGAATCATGGTTAGATGACCAACCTGGTTTTTCAAAACCAAATACTTCAGAACACAGTCAAGTCCGTACATCTTCAGCAAGAATCTCCATCGGTGATATTGGAGGTCAAGTTAGACCTAAAAGCTATCCACTCTTGGACCCTGTGAACGGAAATGGCTTAAGGGTTGACTATTCATTTTCATCTGAGATTTCAAGTATCTCTCCTCTGTTTATATGTATAGAAGTTTCCTTCAAGAACTGCTCAAAGGAGACCATGTCTGATATAACTTTGGTGGATGAGGAATCTGGAAAAGGCAAGGATTCTGTAGAGCAATCGTCGTTTTCAGATGAAAGGTAATTTAACTGTACATGTCTGGTAATTTAACTCACATTCCAAAATATAAATACTTGATATATCATGCCCGAGATACATAAATTGGCTATCTTTTGGTTAGGGACTCGACCATTTTTGGTTATAGAACTGGATAATTATTACTTTGTTAAAACCCATGTGTTATACTTTAGGTTGAGGTTAGTAGGCCAAATAAGTTGTTTTTATGGTGGATTTGTCAAATAAATTTGCGCGCAAAAGCATTTCTGGAGATTTCTTTAAGGTCTACTATCATTGTATCTTACTATTCTTAATGTTTGGTTTTTGCATATTAAGTTATTATTGATATCCTAAGTGAGATCTAATGGAGTAGTTCGGTTAGGCTTTAGTGGATTTTTACAGTTTCCAGACTGGTCTGTGCTATCCCTGGGGGTTCCACTATTCATAATCGAGCAGGATGATTTGATAAAATGCATTTGTTTTTTTTTCTTGGATCATGTATTAAGAATGTTTATTTCTCTTGTAAGGGCTTAATCTTTTGTTACGATTATCTTGATACTGCAGCTCCACGATACCTCAAGGTAATGAGCCAAATCTAGTTTCTGTAGAAGAGATCACTTCTCTGGATCCTGGTCAGACAATGACAAGAAGCATCCAGGTCCGCTTCCATCACCACCTCTTGCCTCTAAAACTGGCCATATATTGTAACGGCAAGAGGCATCCTATTAAGTTGCGCCCTGACATTGGATACTTTGTAAAAGCTCTTCCTATGGATGTTGAAGCCTTTACAAATAAGGAGTCTCAACTGCGTGGAATGTTTGAATGCGTAAGAAGGTAAACTGACTTTTTTTTCCTATTGTCGTATAGGCAAATGTCTCACTTATTGATAATAGTTTCCGAAAAAGCCCTTTTCATTCGGTCTTTGTTATTCTATAATGTTGTGTTTTCTTCAACAGGTGCACCTTCACTGACCACATCAAGGAGTTGGACAAGGACAAGGGTGATAATTCATTGGTAGAAGACAAATTTCTCGTAATCTGCCGAAGTCTTGCATTGAAGATGCTCAGCAATGCAAATCTTCATCTTGTATCCGTTGATTTGCCAGTTGCAGCAAAGCTTGATGATGCAACGGGTTTGTGCTTACGGTTCAGCAGCAAGATTTTAAGCACCTCTGCCCCCTGCTTGATAACCATTACTGTCAAAGGTAGATGCTCCGAACCATTGGAAATGTCAGTTAAAGTAAACTGTGAAGAAACTGTGTTTGGGTTGAATCTTCTGAACAGGATCGTAAATTTCTTTGTTGAGCCCTCCCATGCCCACGTGTAGTTCGGCAGGACATTGGAAACAAGTAATTGAGTTTTGGAGAGAACATAGAAAACCCGCCGTGTACTGCCAACTCTTCTGGCTGTCGGGATGTTTAATGTATTTTCTGTACAGCGGGCAAAAGCTCGGTATTATACTCATTCACAGAATTGTCTCGAGTTCATTTTCTTTCGCTCGGAAAGTGTTTGTTCTTGATTTTCAGTCTGTACTTTTTGTAATTTATGGGACATGAAATTTTATGTAATTTAAATCCATATGAAGTACATTTTTCCAGTGGAATGATTGAAGAGAGTGTACAATAAGTTATTAGCTAATCACAATTAATTTCTTTGCACAGTGATTAATCTTTCGCCGGAGCTAGTTACATTTCGATTAACCGATGACGTTAAAGCTACGCTATGCCTTTCTGCAACTCTTGTTATTTTGGCTCACAACGGCAACAGGTACCGGAACTCGGAATCATAAGGTTGGACTTCCACCATTCTGATTATCGGAGACTTTGTTTCTCCATTCAAGCACTCCATTATCAATCGTTTCAGTGAACCAGACCGCGGTAGTTGGCTGTAAATCCATTCCAGCAATGATTCCATACCGTCTGCAAAATCGAGCATGTTCCATTGAAGAAGCTTGGGCACCACAATCTTCTTCTTGCTTGTGACTCCCACCGAAGCTTCCAAGTACTCCAGTTTTGCTCTCTCCAACTCATTGACTATGTCATCAGAGGTATAAACCCTTAACTGCATGCACAGCAGAGCTTAATTTCATCAAATTTACGGAGAAAAATGTTGCGAGTAGGGGAGAGCTAGGCACTACTTACTGCTGGTGAGGACCAACTGCCGCGGCAAAGAGCAAATGTGACATTAGGTTCAGGGTATCCGAGACCATACGCATTTCTTAGTAGCATTTCCTTCTCATAGGCAGGCCCCTACCGAGTGAGGTGCAAATTGATCAGGAAAAAAACATATGAAAAAAAAGAGGGTGCAGTTGGAGCTCAAGTATTGATTCTGTTTCACGTACATGTTTCGATTCAGATGGATGGCGGAGAATGAAATGCTCGATAGCCAGAGCATTCAGCACTATGCCTCCGACATTTAGAGCAGCCTAGGCGAAAACGGGATCATTTAGTCTCAGTATTATATGAAAGCTGTAAATCTAACCTCATTTTTTAGCTGTCTGCACTCCCAACTGAATGTTTTACGATTTTTTCTACGAATGCCAGAATTGGTGTACCTTGTTCATAAGTGCCAGCAGTTTCTCCGGTGTGGACGGCAGCCCATGTTCCAGAAATGCCTGAAATTTGACAAGAAATAGAAGCTCCGATTACATATCATTCTCGGATTTTTCGGTTTTTTACTAAACATTGCTTAAGATCTCTTACAGTACATGCATGATGCAGGCATTGTAGATGTTGATCCAGAACGCCAACTTTTGCTTGTAGGTCAAGAAAGTCAAGTCCGCATCACACAGCTGATGCATCAAATTCCTGAATTCACAAAAAAAGAGGTTATCAAAACAATACTTTCCAGTTTTGACAATGCTTGTAGGCCAAGCAAGTAATTACCTCAACTTTTCGATTGCATTCAAACACTCAGACAATCGGCTGACATCGAATGAGCTCCTCGTGATCTGGATGAAGTTTTTGTACGGGCCAATGTCCCTGACAGCACCGTCTAAGTCCGGCAATATGCAGTAAGGGTCTGCATTGGACGAGGTGTTGTCGTTGAAGAAAATTGTGGATGATTTGCAGTTGAATGAGGTCTTCGGAATGAGCCCCTTCGAGTTCATGCAGGAAAGTGCAAGCTTTGGGACAACATATGATCCCTCCTTGTCGAGTGATGCTTGTTTCAGTTCAAGAAATATGGATACAAGGCACTTGAGAAGTTCTTCTGAGAGTTCATTTGGTTTCAGATCATTTTCTCCATGGCCCTGGTTTCTGCTTCTTCCCCTTTGTCTCCTTGATAATTCAGCAGTTTCACCTGTTCAAACACACATAAAGAAGAATTATTTATTTGTAACGAACGGACACATCGAGAAACAGTCATTTCGACGTAGTAATCTTAAATTTCGATCCCGTTTATTGACATGGGTTGATTGTTTTAGTCTTTTGGGGTGTAAAATCGCGATGATTTGATCAACATTTTAATCAACCCTATCAATAAATGAGATTAAATCAGAGTTGAGTAAATATGATAATAAGTAAGATTTCCATGATACTTCCGTCCTTTGATAAAGAACAGACGTCCTGCATACATCTTGACGGGATTGGCATCTACTGAAATTAGACTATTGGAACAATCCAATTCCAGTCAGATTCATTGAAGAGTATACAATCTCACATCGGAAATCTTACAAAATAAAATACATCGTACGTTACGTGGTTCAATTACTAATAGCATTGAGACCTTTAGTAATAACAAGCATTTTACCATCAGCATATGTGAAATTCCATCTTGGGATATCTGCTGCAGAACCTACGGAAGCTCTTCTATCCTTCAACCTTCTTTCTTTTCTCAAATTTCTCAAAGCTTCGTAGTTCTGTGATCTGCATCTCTCTTCATTCACCACTGACTGGTTTCCCACCCTGCATAACAAGTGATTCTGTTGCCCTAATTGCTTCCTCTGCACTTCCCATTCTCTTGTTTGTTCCCTCTCTTGGTACAACCTCAGTTTCAGCTCTTCGACTTTTCTTTCGAGTTGACCTATCTCTTCCTCCACCATTGCCAGCTCCAAAAACAGCTCCTGAAACTGCCATACAAAAATGTGTCGATATCATTGTAGCAAACAAAACTTACCGATATTATTTCAACAACATCAAGGTTGTGTCCCTTCTTTATAAATGCTTATATCATCATACTGCAAATCTAGACCGCATTTTCATGAAAGAATCAATGTGACCAAACCGGTATAGATTCACATTCTGTCAACAGAAAGTCTATCGTTATACTAACACAACGATACCTGAGGTGGAAACAACGATAAAAGACATGGATGTGACTGAACAGGTCCATGAAGTGCACAATGCAGAAACCTGCCAAGTGTTTGTTCTCCATCCAACTCTGCCTGCAATTTCTTAACCTGTATAAATACAGGAATTTGACTCTGTGTCAAGCTTATGTGAAATTTTTTTAACATGTTACACAAAATTCTACGCCGGAAACAAGCGAAAAACTTATAACAATCATCACCTCTTCCTCAAGATCGAGTCTTTTCTGCTTCTCCTCGCTTCGCTGCATTAGAAAGTCTTCGAATTTCATTATTTGGAGAGGCAAAGATCACCACCAGCTAACAGTTTGGAAGCAAGAATCTGAGGGCTGCAGCAATAATGGAAGTTGTTGAGGCAGGGAGAGGTGCCTAAACAAAGGGAGAGTGAGGTGACTTCGTGGGTGCCATTAAGGGTAGGTATTAGACACGAGGAGGAGGATGAGATTTGAGAAGATTGGGAGGGAAGGAAGGAGTAGTGGGAAAAATTGGGAGATTGAAATGCATGAGAGAATGGAGAATGTGCGGTGAAAGAATCTTTCGGATAACTAGGTATCATCATCACAAATATATACTGTAATCATCATTAATTTACGCGAGTTAAAAAAGAGATTTATTCTATTCAAATTTCAAATGAAGATAAATATCACTAAATAGAAGGCTAGTTGGTGCGTTGGAAGAATCTTTGAAGGACGTAAATATGTGATTGTATACAGTTGGAATTGTTATCATTATTGTTGGTGTTAGTGAAGTGCATGGCAATCCCATGATCTCTTTTTTCTACGAGTTGAATTTCTATTTAATTTCAACGGCAGGAGGAGGACGGTGGGGACGTGATGTCCATGAACAGAAAAATAAGACACCAAATTTGAAAAAGTAAACAAGAAAAAGTAAACAGAAAAAAAAAGAAAAAAAAAATACAGAGAATATAATTATATAATTTAGAACGCCGTCTGTGGGAATCGAACCCACGACCACATGGTTAAAAGCCATGCGCTCTACCAGCTGAGCTAAGACGGCAGATGATTGGATTTGAATAATTAAGTATTTTGTTTCCGTTGTTAATCTCTCCCATGAGTTATTAGGGACCTTTGAAAATCTGTGAGAGTGGGACAGTTGGGAGTTGAGACTAATCACAAAATAAACCAAACGAGTAATTTCTTACTCTGAATAAAAGGGCGAAATATTTTTATTTATACAATCGATAGTAAGGAAAAGAAACTCATATACATAATCTTACAGAATCGGAAGCATAGATGTGCGAGAAGATAAAATTATTACGGAATTTGCTTTGAAACCTAAGAACCAAGAATTTGAGAGATTACGGTCAGCATGGGTCCCACAGGTCGAGTGTGGGCCCGGACTCGAACTCAAACCCTACTCTGCAATGCAACCCCATCTGCAGACGTATTGTTTCTCTATGGATATGCAGCACTGTTCTTCCATCCTCCAAACGATTGTTCCCCGTCATCCTGTTCTACCTATAAAATGCAGACCAAAAAAAACCACACCCACATCAGTCAAACAAGAATGGTCATTGCTGAAAATGTTGGCTAAAATTTTAAGGAAAAAAATGAAGCGAGAAAAAAGTTACTTGCGGAGTGAAAGTTAGGCCGACTTTGATCTCCCCATGATAAGTATTATTAGCGCGAACAACGCTATAGTAAAGAGGATGTTGTTCGGCAGTTCCATTCTGCACTCCCAGTGCCAACAAGTCTTTCACGTATATTCTGCAAATTAAGACCAAATTTGATCTTCCATACATCAGTCGTGACTAAATAAGGACATATCTATTTTCGGTGATAGATAGGTCTTTGTGTCACATTTCATCCGTCCATTAAAAAGTGGATTAGTAGCATCACGTGACTAAAAAGTTTCTCCTGTTTAGGCTGAGCTCTACATCAAAATTGTATGTGAAATAACAATGTTGTGACTTACGTCGCTTGGCCGATAAAGTCATCAGAAGTGAAGGTGTCTTTGTCCATGATCTTGAGAGTGATCTTATACTCTCCCCCTGAACCTGGATATTCTGCCCTGAACGTAAATTTCTCGTTCCACTCCGGACTGCTTCCTTGTTCTGCATTATCGTTTCAAATCAGTACATCTATTTTTTTTAGTTACGCAACACAACACAACACAACACAACACAACACAGAACAACACGAAAGTTGAAGTTGCCACAATGATTAAGAATTACAGTGCGACTGTTTTAATATTACAAGCAGGGCTTTCGTGCCGGTGCCGTGATCATTTGATGTAATTGATTAATTAAGTGTTTACTTGCAGACCATGAGTTTGTTGAGTACTTCAGCTTCTGGAAGGCAGCTTGTTCACGCTGTTTTAATTAATTACAATTTTAAGGGGAAGGAGAAAGCGTTGATCAATATATTAGTGCGCCCACCGGTCTAGAAATACCTGCAGTATAGGGTAGATAATACCATCTAATACCAATTTATTTCTCAAAGTCTCCTATAGTTGTGCTAGAAAAAAGTATACTAATTCGATGCATTACGCAACAAATCATAGAATATATATATATATAGTGGCGGATGCGTGACATCACTTTTTTTACATAATTTTTTGCAAAAGTGTTTATGGGTCCACTCCATAATGTGTTTTAACTATCTGAACCGTCTATCTTTTACAATATTATTCATAGATCGCCCTTGAAAAAAATTAGACAAATTCAAAACTATTAAGACACTCATTTGCAATAAAGAAAATAGATGAATACGATTCTAAAAAGAAACCCTAAACTCTTAATCTACGGTCATATGGTTTTGAATTTAAGTGAGTTTTGGTAAACATGATCTTTGAGGGAAGACCTAAAAATTAGACAGTTTAGATCGTTAAAATACATTACGGAGTGACCCCACATGATATTTGAATTTGTTCTTGCAACGACTTGCCTTGCTTGTGCAAAAACTCAAGAAACCAGAAGTACGAATATGGTTACATTCAAGTGTTTGGTGCAGGTGGAGGTGAATTAGAAACTTTAGAAGTTACCTCTGGCCACGCTGCTCTTTCTCTCTTGGCCTTTGTATTCAATCACAACATACGGATCCATACGACCTGCTAAATCATACTTTGTCTTAAAAATACAATCATTCCACGCTTACAACAACAACAACAACATCAACGATGCAGTAATTTTTCATGCAGAAGTTGATGCACAATCTCTAGTGGAGAAAAAAAACCGGTTCGGTAAGACACTGGGGTTGGCCTAGTGGTGCTGGTGGGTTGGGTGATGAGTACGAGTAGGCGAAGGTCACGTAGCAAAAACGAAAAACAACCACTTGTGCTGGTAATAAAAACGAGTACATTTTTATAGTTTCTAATATATGCAGTATATTGTGGCCAAATCGTTTGAAGTTTTGAACTTTTCAAGAGTGACATGGAGATGAATAAACACAGAAACAAAAAATTTTTGAAGAACGCCATCAATGTTCGTGAATGCTTTCAACTAGTTACAAGCTCAAACAACTGAATAAATCATTGAGCAAGCTATAAATTAAACAAAATGTTGCAAAAATACAAAAGAAAGAAAGAAGAGAGAAGATTATACTGAATAAATGGGTTTCTCCAAGGCCCTTCGCACTCACAAGATTCACCTCCAATAACCCAACTGCCATCTCTCTCTCTCTCTCTCTCTCTCTCTCTCTCTCTCTCTCCCTCCCTCCCTCCCTCCCTCCTGAGATATGCGAATATCAGATTCAATGGAATTCTTGTACTAAAGCTGAGAGCTTTGACATGGTTTGTAACGAAGGATTCCAAGTTATATATAATACATACAAAAGGGCACTTGATTCTTCCACGACGGTCAACTTAATAGCAACTCCACCCCATAGAATTCCCCTTGCAATTGGGTGATTGAATCCCCCTACCCCAAAAAAATTTGCACCAGCACATGCCAATTGCTCCACCTATTGGAATGATATTGTTGTACTAAAGGTGAGAGCTTTGACATGGTTTGTAACGAAGGACTCCAAGCTATATATAATACAAACAAAAGGACACTTGGTTCTTCTTGGGCGGTCAACTTAAGAGCAACTCCACCCCATAGAACTCCCCTGGTAATTAGGTGATTAAATCCTCTTACCCCGATAAAATTAGCTCCAGCACATGCCATTGGGTGGGCCCAACTCCCCCCAAGACCCATTGGTTGAGGCTCTGAGCAATCGGGCGAAAATGACTTGAGGCCTCGCTTGAGGTTATTTAACGTCACCCACATTATAATTTTCTTTTGCACCAAAGCGTATGCGCTTCAAATGCGTGTGGCCACTAGTGGTTTGACAAAAATCCAGATGCGGGCCCTGCTACAATAGTCTTTTAATATGCGCCTTTGGATTTTCCAAATCCGACGGTCCATTTTTATTATGGTTTTTAAATATTCAAATAATAGAAAAGAATCTGTAAAAGATTTCTTCTCCACGTGGCACAACCTGAACACTTGGATTGCGAAAGAAAAAGCCATCCAACGGTCCATATTAATTATGTCATTAACAATGTTTGAAAATTGTAAATAAACACAAAAATTACAAAAATAAAGATAAAATTAAGAGTATGAACCGTAGCGTGACCGGGATGAGATTGTAATTTGAGATAATAACACGTGGCTTGATAGGGTTGTTAAAAGTCCTATTTGAAAATAAACAATATGAATTTTTTTTTAATATATATATTTTTATGTGAATAGCCCAGGCCATTCATTTTTAGGGGCGAAGATGCACTCGGATAGTTGTTTTCACTAAGGCAGTAATTGCATTAGATCAATAGCCCGAGCAGTAATTGCCTTAGTGGGGTGGAGTTGTTCCAAGGCCAAGTCTTCCTATTAACTCAAAACTATTTCCAAATCTCAAGTGGATTTGCCAAAGCAAGTGAACTATTTAACTTGGACCCACTCGACAATTAAATAAAAAAAGGTATACTACTAGATCGTAATATTAGTATCTTCTTGCGTCTCTTGTTTATATGTAGGTATAGGGTTTAGTTCATGATGCATTTGCTTATGGGACATAATTAGTTAGCAACTAACTGAAATTGCTGCTAATAACATTGCTCCAAAGTCCAAACTATTTATATAGAATCAAACTCTGCCCCTTTGACGATCGCGTAATGCTTGGAGATCAAATTTATAAATCAAATTTGTAAACCAGATGATATGTTATCAGTAAGAAATAAGCATATTAATCAACACCTAAGTAATAATCTAATTATCAACCACCACGTCATTTGATTTGCAAATTTGATCTCCCGCATTACCATTGACGGTCATATAACCATGTGCCTATATCTCTCTTAATAGACCTTTTAACGATCCTACACTCACATGCCTCTCCCCACGTGAACATGATTCTATACAACCGGTGTTGGAACAAATCCTCTTCTCTATAAAACCCACATTGGCATTTTTAATCTATCATCCTTGAAATTTCGTACGTAAGATATGAATTGAGCAGCAGATTTTTGACCAAAGTACGAATTATTATTATTTGATTCAATTTAGGACACATTAAATAAAACCAGAGAACTTTAGCGGTCCAAAGAAACCAAACCAAAGGTTTTAATTGTTCCAAATGTTTGCACACAAGCCTACAACTCAGGCACAATAAACTGATATTACAAACCCGAAATACTCAAAAATCTGCCAGACGTTATCGAACGAATGTTTGTGCATTCACATGGCGGCCTTTTTCCTTATCTGTTGCGCGGAGGTGATAACTCAGCAGATCTGGACCTAGATCCAGATGGTGATCTTGATGCTCTATCAGGAGACCTCCAGTGATCTCTTCCGTCCTTATCTTCGCGCATAGGTTTCCTACAACAGCGAAACAAGAACACATGATCAACGTAAAAGATCAGCATTGCGTTCACATACATACTAAATAAAAATAAACCACTTTATAATGACAGCATAGTCCGAAAGATTATGTATGATGTGAACCCTGCAGTATAAGCTAGAAAAGTGAAGCAATTGGAGACTCACTTGTCATACCCATCGGCGTTTTCAATTGGTCCAGCCCCATTGTCATAACCTGGAGAATATGGTCTGCGATCATGATCACCGTCTCGCAGTGATGGAAGATCTTGGGGTGATCTTGGGTTGTCTCGGCGCCTTCTTCTCGGTGAAATAGAGTCGCCTCGCTGTCTTGGTGCAGGAGAATAGGACCTGAGAAAGTTATTTGCCAATGTACCTGCATCAGTGGGCTTTCCAAAAATAATATAAAGTGAAATCAGGGAAATCTGTCACCTTCAAAGCTTACCTTGAGCGGTATCGACTTCTAGAACCTGATGGATAGCGTGGAGAGCGAGAACGAGAACGTGAACGCCCTGTGACATATCAGATACAGAATGGCGATTATGTTTAGCAGAAATGGCATCACAAATATAACAAACCATTTCTTAACTAATTTGATTATTCACTTCAGCAATGAATAGGAAGGCAATCATATGGCTGCAGATTTCTGATTACTTAGCGAAGCCAACATGATCAATAATGTTGAGGACCATTCCTCATTATGGTCAGAAACAGCATGCCATAATGAGTATAACTTGTACTGTCATAAGAAACATACCATAATAAGATGATCGTCTTCCCCCATGGCCTGATGGCTCTCTGCAAAAAGCAAAACAGGCAATTGGTATTTCAAACTTACAGAGTCAAGTTAGTAAGAAAGATACCAAGAGAGTGAGAGCGAGTCAGAATAGTAGAAACTACCTAACCCTAGTCCTTTGGCGCATCTCCTCTGGCCTTTTCCTAGTCTCTGCAGCAAGAACCACAGATATCTCCCTCCCAGCAAAAATCTTCCCATTCATATGATACTGAGCCTCTGCGGCCTCATAAGAATCCACAAACTGAATAAATGCAAATCCCCGAGGTTCCCTACATAGAAGTTCAAAAAAAACTTAGTACAGTACAAAGAAGCAGAGATTAAGAGTGAGCAAAGACAGAATGTATGAGGGCAATGACTTTTCAAAATTAGCATAGTAAGTTACCACCACAGTGCCATTACTCTGTACACATATCTTACGTCAGCTCTTGAGCACTTCCACTTAAGTGGATGCTGAATTTAAGAAAAGCAGGTAAACTCGAAGCTTAGTGGCTGACCTTTTCTTTATAGTCAAGTATGAAAGGCAACTTCAAAATATGCAAGTAACTTGGAAATTCTTCTCATTCTTTAAGAAGCACTTGAAATCAACGTTGCCCACAAATTCTTCACATTCTTGTGATTATAAGCACTTGAAATCAACGTAGTCCTCACCAAACTTCTATTTGATTGTTGTAATTATATAATTTCACTTCATAAAAAAGAACATTCTTCATTGACATTACTCCTACGCTTGGAATACCACTATGTTAGGCAATGATAAACAGTAGGCCTTCATCAAATGTGAGGCTTGGGCTTGTTTTAACTTCGAAAACACCCCTGACAAACCAGTTCAAATATTCACTATGAAAAAGGAAAATAAATATTTCAAAAAATAGTTTACGAAATTCCACACACATGTAATATATTCCCTGCTTGTATATTCTAACCAAGAATGCCAACATGTAGGAAGTACGAAATTTGAAAGAACTAAAATTTCAAATGGCAATCTTATCAACCACGTTTCACTTGTTGACCTCAAACAAATCATAGGAACTATAAGCATGATGTGTAAATAGATGCCGACCTCAAACCAACTAATTCACCCATTTGAAGCTTTTATATAATCTGGATAGTGCTCATTCAATTGTCAAACATAGCAAGCTCAGGTTCATTTTCAAGATTATAACCTACAACACCATTATCGATGCATCGAACACGCATTGACAAAATTAAAGCTCACCCAGTATAGTAGTCCTTGGGAATGTAGACATCCCGAACTTCCCCATATCTTTCAAAGGGAGCTCTCAGCTCTTCAGCTCTGCAAAATTAGACAAAAAACCCCAAATGTCAGAAAACAGACCAGCAAACAAATCAAACCAAAAATTCAAACTTTTCTTTCACAGGACCTGCAATCCAGAGGAATGTTCCGGACCAAAAGACTTCCATTATTCTGTTCCTTGCGCCTTCTTGGGGGGCTTCTTCCTCGCCCACCTCCTCCGCCGCCGCCGTAGCTCCTCCTCGGAGGACTATAGTACTGTGGGCTGTACCTCCTCATATCCAATACTGCAAAAAGTACCCAAATTGATTGGTTTCACGATCACATAGCAACAAGAAGCAACGATTGGAATCAGGGTTTTGTCAATTTCTCTGATAGGATGAAGACTTTGAAGATTCGAGAGAAGAGATTTACCTGTGAGTTTCTGAACACAGTGAATCGTACGGACGATGAGAGAGCTTCGAAGAAAGCGTACTTTTTTGGATCTGAATTCTCTGAAGGGAAAGACTTTCGAAACCCTGATTTTTAAGAGCCCCGAGTCTACGGTAGAGTCTTCAGGCACTCCATCTGATGACGTACTTTTGGTGGGCCGTTGGGCCGGGTTTCTGTGACCAGTTTTTGGGCCCTTAATTTCACTTCCTGCTAGCACACGTCCTGAATATTCTCCTACTGAATCAAAAACTACATCTTTGTCTTCTATCCAATGTTTAAAATATCGGTATCGATGAAAATATCGAAAGATAAATTTATGGAAATATCAGTAGATATATCGAATATCGATTGCTTTCGATGGAAATGATGAAATTTGCTCAAAAACATGGGAATTTGAAATTATTTTTTAGGGAATGTTATATGAAGCTACAACACACGTATGAATCAAGAATTAATGATTAGATACTGTGTAAACAATAAGTATGTGATATGTGAGAAGAAAAACTTTAATATAGTGACAAGTAATAAAGTAAAGCATTTCACTAGAAATAATAAATTATACATATCTTAATTGAAATTTTCGTCACGAAAGCAGCACACGTTTTATTGAAGTAAACTAATACCATAAAGAAAGAAATTTAAAATAAAAAAAAAAAAAAAAAAAAAAAACAATGCAAAAGGCTCATGCATATTTCCTGCAAACCCTAGATATTTCCTTAAAATATCGAAAATATCGAGAAATTTGATTAATTTCCGAAAATATCAGGGATATGAGGTGAAGTTTAGATTTCATCCCCTCTTTCCATATTATTCCCTGAATTTTTGGATATTTCCATGGAAATATCGAGCATATTCAGGATATTTCAAACACTGCTTCTATTACAACAAAAAAGTTAAGGATATTAACGTAATTTCACAAAACAATTTTTTTTTTAAACCTCACCTACATATAAGTTTATCATCTTTTTTTTTTTAGATAATAAAAAACATCTCTCCTCACTCTCACTTCTCTCTCACTCTCTTCCTCTCACCTTCAATTTAAAACAACCAAAGTATAAAATTTCACACACTTTATATGTGGGCATATACTATTTATTATTATTATTATTTTGAATAAACGATATTATCTACGCTAAAGAAAAATAATGAACTTAACCTCACAATAAGAAGTAATAATGTAGTTCAAACTCGTTCTTAATTATTAAATTTGTCTTCTCAATTATCGAATTTGTTTTAGTATGCTTCTTCACGAATTATAAGATGAGGTATTTTACAGGGTATTCAAATACTATAAATTGTTCCTTTTATTTCGTTTTGTGGGATTATAAGAGATTTTACACCATAAAATACATCTTCTAGAATATAGAGACGATAATTTGGTGTTATGGCAAGAAAAAAACTGCCAAAATTTTTTGAAAGGGGGAGGATCAGTACGTTACTCCCCCAAATCAAGATTGGTGGCTTCACTGTTCATTAGGCTCTTGAAGTGTTTTTATATAAAACTTAAGTTATTCTTGTATTATAGTTATTTAGATATAAGACCAGTGATGTAGTTAATTATTAGATTTTGAGATTTCGCTTAACATTTTAGGTTCATTGACTTCTGATCCAACTAAGCAATTTTCCTATTTTATAACGATGACTTAGCTTGTTTTTAAGGATGTATGTTTACAACTTTTCCGAATATCATTTATACCCTTTTGAGTACATTTTGCACCTGATGTGCAAATATTTTTTAAAATCATGGAAATTCTTGCAATAAAAAATAGTACGCAGCTAACAAATAAATAAATTGCAAGGTTTAAAATTTAACCCCATGTTTTTAGCTAAGTCACAGGATTAACCCTGAAGTTTCTCCAGTGCTTTTACCACTTCATCCATATTTGGCCTACACCTGGGTTCTATTGATAAGCATTGGCTTGCAAGGTTAGCTGCTCCAAGAGTCTACCCCCACAGAGTACTGGCCTTCAAGACGATCATCGAAAATTCGGACAACTTTACGTTTGCTGGCAAGGTAACGCCTCGCCCATTCGACTAAATTTTGTTCCTCAGATGGCCGGTTCTTGTCCACAGCTCGTCTGCCAGTCAGCGTTTCAAGCAGAACAACTCCGAAACTATACACATCACATTTCGCGGTACAATCACCTTCGGAAAGCGAATGAAGAACAACTGATTACTCGGGTTGTTTTTGTGTATGAACACGAACAATCTCTTAACTAAACAAAAGATACCTGTGGCTATATACTCAGGAGCTGCATAACCATGTGTTGCCATGAAGTCTGTTGAAACATGGTTTCTATAACTTGCTGATCGATCCTCGCCAACACAAAAATTATAAAGCTTGGCACCGTAGGTAGGGATGGGCAAGTACTCATTGATCATAGGTAACTGCGGTTATCTGTCCATTTAAATTTGACGGTTATGGTTATGGGTAACCGTTTAGATAAATAAATGGTTATGGGTATAACCGTTTACCCGTGAAATTGACGGTTATGGGTATTACCCGCGGTTATAAACGGGTACCCATTTAACCGTTTATTTTAATATATGTAAAACTTAAAAAAATAAAATAAAATATTAGTTTCTAACTAGGTTTAGTATCCCGAGATATATTTGGTTATAAAGGGTCATATAATATATATATATATATATATATATATATATATATTTATGCCTCATTTGAGAGAAAAAATATAGTTGATAGAACGAGTTAATTTTTAATATATGTAATTGATTATGCTAAAGCATTAGAGTGTTCGACAATTTTGTTTTGGAGTCTTTTAGAGTTTTGACCAATTCAAGATAATGATTACCTTGAGCATTTAGAAACATGTTATTACCAGATGATGCGTACCTATATATATTATTAGAGTTGTTAGAGATTGAAGTCAAACGGGAGTCATATATTATTTTGTTTATTTTCTTTACTAGTATCAGATAAGAGAAATGAACGTAGGGAGGGACATATGAGGAAAACATGATTATTACTTTATGCTTTTTATCTTTTTGTACTACTCATATGATACAAACATACGTCTCTTTTAATGTATGTAAAAGGCTTATACACCAAAACAATAAAAACCAAACTTCTATTATTTAAACAATATAATTTTGACTTCTATTCTTCCACTTTCCACTATTAGCCATATGTGGGCATCCACACCAATTTCACAAAAGAAATCACTACTTGAGTATTTATAGTCTCAACAACTACTAATGTTAGTGAGAAACAATTCAAGAATTAATTACAAAAAAAAAAAAAAAAAAAGGCACAACTTTGTATTACTTGTAGGGCAAGTAACCCCATTATTTTTCTTAAAAAAGGCACAAGGTACGGAGAAATATCATCATAGTAATTCTCAAGCCTATCTTTTCTCTTTATGCAGCTGCACCCCCCTTTCTCTCATTCAGTTAAATTTAGGTCATAACGCATTATTAAACACGCTCCTGACACTGAGCTAAGGAACTGAATGCTTATTTACTACAAAGTCGTTCACAATAATCATCAAGCAATCCAAGTAATCTATAAAACATGGTTTCAATTTCGATATTTTTTCAGCAATGATTACATGAAACATTCACCATGAAGCATGAACTCTAATTTTACATTTTTTTTTTCTTTCAAATTATAGATTCAACTTAAATTTATTGTTCTTATAATTGTGGTGAATTGAATATGCATGAATAAGAGAAGAAAAAAAAATGGGATTTTTCAAACCCTACACGCATGGGAGCCGCAACATGAAGCCGCGCTGCCCCAACCACCAAGTCGTTCTTGCTCCAAAACTCTAAGGTCCAAAATAAAGCCATTTTGCATCACCTTTCTTACAGACCTGGGCTGCCTGCAATCGACCCGCAACCCAATTAGACATATGCATCAAACTGTCCCGCTTGTTTTCTTTTTCTTTTGGGCCTTGTTTTATTTATGGCTCACATGAAATAACAAGCACATGGGTTAGGCCTTGTTTTTCACTTTTTCCTTCTTAGTCCAATAATTGGGTATATAATCTGTTAACCCATTTACTTCTCATTTGTTGCCCAGAAACCCAACAACCACTCTTTTGGGCTTGCAAGCCACGACAACACCATATTTTGGGTCGTCACTCATTCTTTTCACACATAGATCCCGAAGCTATTCCCGTTCGCTACATACGTATATTGTGTTTGTTTGCAGGTATCATGAACCTAGAGTTCGTACTTAAACTCGAACTTGAAATTTTGAAAATAAGTGTTATAGAAATTCGAAGTTTCAAAAAACAATACACCCGTAAAAATCCAGAGTTCTTGTATGTGATTTGTTAGGATTACATGTAGATGATACTTTTAAAAACAACTGTAAAATTTAGTTTGTGCAAATTACTTTATTGTCCATAATTTTATTTTGTGATAGAAGACAAAAATGTTTTTTCACCCTCTTATATTTGACAAAAAAAGTTTCATTAATATATGGTTTAAATTAAGTCTTCCTTACAAATCTATTATGTGTAAATAAACTGGCTTGAAATATGTCTAATTTTATGGAAAGAGATCCTCTCCGGATCCCTTCCACCAAATCCACTCAATCAATCGATCCAGGGCCTTAAATTTTGATCCAACGGCTACAAACAGGGAGCCCCTTTAAAAGTTATAATAATTTTAGCCGTTGGACTAAATTTCAAGGGTCTGAATTAGGTGATTGGGTGGATTTAGTGGAAGAGATCCGGAAATGATTCATTTCCCAATTTTATGGCCTAACAATTAAATTAGTCCAATTTTTAGTTATTTTTTTATTTAGGTCCATGAATAGGACTCCATGTGTCAGCACTTTTTGTTGTTAGGTTGATACTTTGCATTGTGATTACTATTTTACTTTACTATAGCTATTCAATGGAAAAAGAAAAAAAAAATTTGATACGATCGGTACTTTGGTAGCGATTCTTTGAAAAAATAATCGCTCCAAATATAGCGACTGATATGGAAAAAAGTCGCTATATTCCTACCGATCCCTCCCCTTCCAAATTTTTTTTTTCAGTTTTTTATTTATTTAATTTTATTTTGTTAATGTTTCTTTTACATTATACCCATCTCAAAACATACGGATCAAGATCCTCTTCTGAGTAAAGGGTGAGGATTCTCCTGACCAAGCCCATCGGGCCGTTGAAATTTTATCCAACAGTTACAAACAAGGGGCTCCTTTAAAAGTTATAATAATTGTAGCCGTTGGATAAAATTTCAACGGCCCAATGAACTTGGTCAAGAGGATCCTCACTAGGGATGGGCAAATACCCATTGATTATGGACGGATAACCGCGGTTACCCATAAAGACACGTCGCATACGAACTCCATTGACTGTTGCATTAATACGGAAGTTCCTTGTGGCTGTTTTCAGTTCATCAATGCAGAAGCTCTTCAAGTTGAAGGGCTGCAAGATCTCACCCTCTATCTGTGGAGTTGAAGGCACCGAGACAGACGAAACCCTCACATTCGAATTCAATCCTGGACATGTAAATGTTAGCATGCCATATATTACTTGTAACTTGTAGGCTATGGTGTACTAGTAACTAACAACTAAAGAGTCATTTTCAATGTGTACTAAAATTCATCAATCATATACAACACACGATTTTTTATCTATGCAATCAGCTAAAGAGTGAATGAATCGCAAGTCGCAAACCTACCATCGCGAGGTGGGTTCGAAGGTGAATCTTCATTAGCTGGTTTCTTGTCTATGCAATCAGCAGCTGCAGTTAATTGGGGCGCATTACTCGAATGGCTATTAATAAATGTTGTCTCGCTAGCATTATCCCTCCCAGTATTCTCATGCGTTGTGTCCACAGCGAAATCCCCGCGTTTCACCTTAGTGTACCCTTTCACGCTTGTGCGAATCCCGCCACTCATGGTGGTCAATATCTATGAAACTGTCCTCAATAACTGAAACTTGAAATGAAACTATTACCCTTAACGATCAGTGTTTGATAACTGTTTCGTATTTTGTTCTAAGTTGTTTTCACTTTCCTCATCTCTCCAACACAAAAATGAAAACTAAAAACGAAAAAATAAAATGGTCATCAAACAGACCATAACATTCATTTAATAAAATTTTCAGAACTTCATAGGTAAATATGAACTCAATTGATTTGAGTACTGCTGCACTCCATAAAACATGTTCTGTATTCCAAACTCAGATGATATGCAGCCTTTTCATCGAATTGCAAATTTGTTAATCAACTAAAAGAGAGCAATCCCAAGCCAACAACGGGGATGAATGTTTATCCTACACAGCCTTATCCTTGTTAATCAACTAAGGTTATTTAAATCGAAGATGAGCAGTTGTAAAATTAAAACGATCATATAAATTTACATGATGACGCATATACAAGTAAAAATGAATTCAAAGGCCGATGAATGTAATGAAAACTCACGGTCGATGATCGAGGAGGGAGTCGAGGGACCGAGTAAAGGGGACTGCAGAGAGGTCGTCATGCAACTGCAAGGCGGAGGAGAAACAAGTAACAAGAACAAAGATTACCAAGTTTACATATTACAGTTGACCAGACACATTTTGTAACCATGTTTTTTTATTGGAAATTTCTACACAATCATAGACAGCATATATAACAGACTTTTCAACGTTTTCATTGAATACAATAGCGATGCAAAACCAAACCCACGAAAAAAAAAAAACTAATAACAGAATGAGTTTTGAAATTTCCAACAAGCGATGCATGCCCGCTGTCTAACTGGTCCAACACCGATAGTGTCCCCATCTTAACCACCCTAGGTCGCGTTTCGGAATCGGCTGCTGCTTATCATTCATATAATTATCTCCAACAGAAGACAAACAAAATGAGAGTTTGCTAGAAACTGGTTCTTCATGAAACTTGGTTTGGGACTGGAAGTTTAATTTAATCATGGAGCATCAGTTAGTTTATCAAATCAAGGGGAAATAATGGGAGATGATTTTTGAAGGCTAAATGTAACCGGGCAGACGACAAAAAGAATTGGAGCTAAACTTTTTGTTGAGCCAAGTTTTCTTGTGCAGACTGTTTTTGTTGAACTGCAATTACCTAAACGGAAGGTAAGTCCCACATCGACGAGAGCGTGAAGAACGAGGTAGAATAGGCAATATAAAAAAAAGCGGCGTGTCAAATGTTAAACTCACGGAGCCATGCGTTGAGCACATAGCAAACTATTCTTTCGCCTTTTACTAAAGAATACCGTGTGTTCATAGCTTGAAGTGGCATACGCTTATTTTTGGAGGGGTGCACCTCTGTGGGTGCCCCTTACAATTGTAGTTAATGATTTGAAGTACAGCTGGGTCTAATTTAAAGACGGAAATATGAGTGCAAAATTGTGAAATGCGTCGACTAATGCATTTGGGTGTCGGAAATTATGAAAGAGTGCTTAAATTTGTTGGGGTATCCGTCTAGATGCTTAGATTGCGAGGGCATCAGACAGTGACTTTGATTCATTTAGATAGAAAATAGATATTTAAACACACATTATACGTTTGCTGATCAAGATCAATGTTTCATTATGTTCTAATACTTCATAATATATGTCATTTTATTTTCTAGTTTATGATGAAATTATATATATTGTAGGTATAAACACACTTATTTACACGAAATACAATAGATTTACTTAAATATGTGCTAGGCCTCAGTCCGCCACCCGACTAGCATCTTTTAGAACTACACTCTAAAAACTAGAACAGTATAATATACGGCTCTAGATGTTTTAAAGATTCCGCTACGGGTACGGGCATACAACTGAATAAGGATTTCTACGTACGGAGCTGCTTGAGTAGAAGCTGTTGTGGTGTACAGAGATCCATGCTTGCCGCTGGCATGGCGTAAATAAGGACCATGCGCGCGAGAGGCGTTGAAGGTCTGTCATCATTCTGGTGCTTCGTTTGGGTTGGACAAGGTGAAGAGTGTGAGTGGCCAAAACCTCAGCTTGATGTGGTCTACTTAGTTCCTCATATTCCAGGCTCAGAAACAAAAAATGCTTGAGAGAAAAGTAACCAGGAAGGCATTCACAAAACAAAATTGTACATTATTCAACAGTCTGCAGTTACATACTCGTTACAAGATACAGTATTCAATATACACACTATCCGCTTCCTTCTTCCTATTTCTTTTCCTTCCCTTTCCTTTCAGACTGAATCCCAGTTTTCCCTTGAACCAATCAAACTAATGACAAAGCATGCATGGATTATGAATGTCTCATGCTGGGGTGGGGGAAGCGGATGCCCTGGGACGATGAGGAGTTGCTGCATTGTTGACTCCGTTGATGCTGTGTCTGCGATGTTTGGGAGCGTGGTTTGAATGTGCATGAGGGTTTGGGTGATGTTCATTTTGGGAGATACCTGAGCCCTCCGAGTCACTGGGCTCCTGAAGTTGCTCCAACGCTTTTACCACGTCATCCATGGTTGGCCTAACTTTGGGTTCTACAGCTAAGCATCGAATTGCAAGGTTAACAGCTCTGAGAGCTTCATCCAAAGAGTACTGGCCTTCAATACGACCGTCAAAAATTTGAGTAACTTTGCGTTTGCTTGCAAGGTAAGGTTTGGCCCACTCAACTAAATTGTGCTCTCCTGATGGCCGGTTCTTGTCCACAGCTCGTCTGCCAGACAATAGTTCGAGCATAACAACCCCAAAGCTATACACGTCACTTCTCGCAGTTAAATGACCTAAAAAAAAAGAAGAAATAAGGATCAGCAGGGAGCAATCATGCATTCTTGTCATATTTAAGAAGAAAATACAGCCATATGGTTGCTGCAGCACTGATCAAGATGATGAAGACATCAGGACGAAAGCTCTTATTAAGCAGAAGTGTGAAAGGAAAAAAAATTGTTTCAACAGATTTTTACCTACCACAGCGAAGTCAGGAGTAAGTCAATCACGTATCCAAAAAGTACAGCGGAACTTTCTGCAACTATATGGAGGTGAAAAAAATGAACAGGAAAATCAAAACCAAAAGCTGGTCATTCCTTAGGGTACTGCAGTAGGGAAATCTTCAAGGAAGGGCAGGATAATATGTAGGCTGTAGCAGAAGGTTTCAGATGCAACATAGGTATTGAGTAGAAATGAAGTAAATGGGAAACAGACACCAATGTACTACATACGAAGACTGGATAATGTCATAGTCCATGACGGTATTAGTCTTTTGTTTTTCTTTCTAAAATTGATCGAAGCCTGGCTGTGGTTAGAACCTAGAAATATTTGGTTACAACTTTGGTGAAAGGTAGATGAAGCTGTAAACAAATATCCCCCATTTTTAAGGGTAGGTTGCTTTTGTATGTGAACTCAATCCTGTTAACTAAACGTACCTGTGGACATATACTCAGGCGCCGCGTAACCATATGTCCCCATGACTCTTGTTGAGACATGGCTTTTATCACCGGCTGGGCCATCCTTGGCTAGACCAAAATCAGAAAGTTTGGCATTGTAGGTCTGTTGTTTTTCAATTAAAATTGTGTGAGCAAGTCTTACCAGAATTCTTCTAGAAGCAATAAAACTCAACAATTAAAAGTTTCAGTTACCGAATCGAGCAGGATATTAGCAGTTTTGAAGTCCCGATAGATCACTTTTGCCTTGTCACTGTGAAGAAATGCTAGGCCCTTAGCAGCTCCGAAAGCAATCTTCATACGAAGGTTCCAGGAAAGTGGTTGAAAGTAAGACGCCCCTGTTCCACCAATAACATTTTAAGTCACTAAATTATACTTACATAGTTCATACTGAAATATTTGATATCCTTAACAATGTCTTACTTTAATAGATCAAAAGGCTAAAGAGCGAGGGAAGTTCATAACTCACTTCTAAACAGATGGTTATCCAAGCTTCCGCGAGGCATAAATTCATACACCAAAAGACGGTGGTCATCCTCTAAGCAGTAACCAATCAACCTTACAAGATTTTCGTGATGCAGCTGCCCAAGGTAGTTGATTTCCGTCTACAGTTCAAGAGGCTCCACAAAGTCAATAAATTATTCTGTGAAAATATTACGTGTAACAACTATAACGCAAGAGGATTCATTAAGATTGGTTCAATATATTAGCCTTTCGACCTAAACACATATATTCCTCTATGGGGGACTCTGAGAAATTGATGGTCAATGCATATTAGATTTTCAAATATTTGATTGCACCAAAAACAAATAAAAAAGATATTCGGAAAGTGCCTGTAAGCAAAAGAAGGATAGATCATAGAAGTGATACTCACCAACCATTCTTTGTGACCCTGGAGACCTTCTTGGTTAAGCCTTTTCACAGCAATAACCATGCCAGTACCGGGCTTGGCAGCTGTTAATGAATTCTCATCTACCCACCCCTTATAAACAGAGCCGAAACCACCTTCACCCACCATACTATCAGGACGGAAGTTCCTGGTGGCAGTTTTCAGGTCATTGAAGGCGAAGCTCTTCAAATTGCAGGATTGCAAGATCTCGTCCTCTGTCCGAGGAGTTGAAGTCACTGAGACGGACGACACCTTGCTATTTGAATGTAATCCTACATATTTCAAATACCATATAATGCTCAACATTCAGTCATCATATATAAGTTCTAACAAGAATCTATAACATCACAATATAAAAGAGTAAGGCTAAGTTAGTTGTTCCTGTATATGGTACAAAAACTTAAATCTCAAATTTGGCATCGATTGACTTTCAACAACAAAATGGTTAGCTTCGGATGATGCCACAGCTTATGAAGTACCATGGTAATCTAACATGGTACTCGAGGTTCGGTTCCAAGAGGTCTTGCTTTTCCATATGAGGAAATTTAAACAGAACAAAAATGGAAAATTACGAAGATCATTAATTACAAATAAATTTCCAAGTTTCTCCTTGAAATTTCAATATCTTAAACCGGAGCAGTAAAAGTCACATAAACCAAGAAGCAGGACTGATCAGAACAGCATCAGAACAAAATTCCCAAAAAAAAAGAAAAAAAAAAACAGCAAGCTAAGCTATAGCTGCTATAAACTCCAAAACTGCATGTTGCATTAATCAAACACAACCAACTTTGATCAAGGTTCCAAACTTTTAATTAACAGAGTTAAGAAACTAAATGATGAATGTTAAACTTGATGAAACTTAATTACCATTATGATGGGGGCTGTCAGCTTTAATTCTAGAACTTAAGCAAGAACCCATCACCAGAAAACGTCCCAAGAACACGTCTTTCGAGACCCAACTGCCAGAAGAGGAGGAAAAAATAGAAACCCAAGTTTGCAAACAAGTTGCAAAGCGCAAGCAAAAGCAGAAGACCGTGAATCAAAGATGATGGTCTCACCAATCAGTGTGAACGCTCTCTCTCTCTCTCGGCTAGGCTTTTTCACAAACACCTAGCTGTCAAGAGCACGAAATAACTCAGCAATTGAATAGTGGAAAAAATTGAAGAGATCAAAGAAAAGCTCTGTGCTTTGAATATAGAAGATTTTTGAGGTACATGTGGGGGTGTTTGGTTGCTGGGAAAGTTCTTTTATTCGACCTTTGGGAAGGACAAAAGTGTGAGAGGTTTGACTTGCCATTCCCCACTTGAGCGTTTCTTTTGGTGTTTTCTTTATCTGCACGCAGCACGTTGGTGGATTGGAAAATGGTAAAAAGAAAAGAGTGTTCAATGGGGCTTATCCAAATTACGTGCTGTCTGCATCTCTCTCTCTCTCTCTCTCTCTAGTGGGTGCGTGTGACAGGTTTGCAAGGCTGCAGCCTCTGCTGTGCGTTTTACTTCTCTTCCATGTAATTCTTGTAAAAGGTGAAACGAAAGCCAACTCTCACTCAAGTTACGGGTTTAACGTTGGTTTAATTATGTTCAAGATAATGATTAGCCATGAGAGTTATTTCTAACAGATAGATCATCGGCTCACTACTAAATACTTCGATATTTTCCTTAAACATCAGTTATAACACCTTAAATGTGTGAGATTTTATCATAAACAACCTTTGCATATTAAATAATACGTAGAACTATTCATTATGTATTGTAATTCATGCTGTCAGCTTTTACGTGAGATCCGTATTCTTCACAAAAAAAAATTTTACACTTACAGCGATTCCGTGCGAGATTTCCCGATAGAAAATATTTAGTTTCTATAGGAAATGAATCGTTTCTCCTTAAATATCCGCATATAGCAAGCGTGCATAAAACTTCTCTAGTTTTACTGTAATTCGGGAACAAATATGAATGGCTTTTTATGTACGAAGAGTAGTTACTTTTGCCTTAAAATGTTAGAATATGATTCTCTCTCCTCTTATTATCATTCCCTTTTCTCCCATTCTCTCACACTTTTGTCTTTTTTTCTATATAAAAAATTTGTCGCTTAATTGCAACCGATTAAATAAAAAAAAGGGGAAGAAAAGACTTGGATAAGTGTTATTGGTACTCCAAAAATCTCATTCTACACTCTTCACAAGTGTATTTTTCTTTCCAAATATAAAAAAATTAGAATATAAAATAAAATATTTGGAGTGTCAATAACAATCTTCAGTACTAGAGAGGGACTAGAAAGGAAGGGAATGAAATTCCTAACCGTTTTGTAGCTGCGGCTCATTAATCATCATAACACGATAAATGAGTAATAAATAATACAACAAATGTCTTCCTTTTCAGAGCCTTGACATTTAATCTCATACTCGACTTCTTGTCGCTGCTTTAGTGGCTTCTCTGATCAGCCAATGCGTCACAGCGGCCCCCCTTTGGAATAGAAATTGGTCTTTGTAACGATCTCGAGAATTTTCTAATCGTTTATTGTATATCGTGTGGTCAGAAATTATTGTAATTTTTTTATTTAAAATTGAATATAAATAGTACCTGACAAAAACTAATCGCATGATTTACGATGAACGGAAGGATTTCTGGAATCCTTACAAAGAAGATTTAGAGAGAATTCTCATTCTAGAAATTGTATCTTAATTGTTGGTAGGCTCCTTTTGTGAAATTTTTCAATATGTTCGAAGTCTTCATATACAAGTGAGGAAAAAAAAATTTCTTTTCAAATGTTTTTCTACTTGTATAATGACATGGCGCACATCATGGCACATATACCTGTATTATGAGCACACTGAAAAACCTCTCATTCTAATGGCACCCAAACTCTTAAAAAATTTTAAAAACAAAATCTACATTTTCTTTTTTGAGCAAACGATATTATCTACGCTAAGGGGTAGGGGTGTGTTTAGCCTTACAATGAGTTAGTACTAATGTAGTTCAAATTCACTTTTTGCAGGAATCGAACCTAAGACCTTTTACTTACAAGTGAAGATGAAGATTACTAGACCATAGTACTAAACGGTAAATCTACCCTTTTTATATAAAAGAAAATGCATGAAAATGACTATAAAAACTAAAATATTCTTTGAATTTAATTGGTGTACAAGTTAAAGAGGAAATGATGAACGATCATAAAAGTCCCCATTTCGTACGGACAGAACAAGTGGGTAGAAAATAGAAAAATTAGAAATAGACAGTCAAATATTTGTTTTGATTTGTCTAAAATATTAAGCTGTCGTAAAATTTAATAAATCAAAATATTCAGCCATATCAGATTATTTTGTAAAAAAACTATAAACAATGTCAAGAACAACAACGAAACATTATCTCACTAAATAGGGTGCTTTGTATAATTCTAGAACGATTGTGATCGATTTTGCGCCAAGTCTTCCACTAACTGCAACTGCAAGTACTCCATGTCTTTTCATAAAGTCTCTTTCCAAGTCTTCCGCTAACTGCAACTGCAAATACTTCATGTCTTATTATAAGGTCTCTTTCCAAATATTTTTAGGCATTCTTCTACCTTTTTACCTCGAGTCTCTAAAAATAAGTAACTTGATTCTTCCATGACAGTAAAAAAAAAAAAAAATATATATATATATATATATATATATTACAGAAAATTTAACATTTTCGAAACAAATATTCGATTGATGAAGAATTTGAGCCAAATAAAGGAAAAAAAATAGTAGTTGAGGCCGTTACATTTAATGTGAAATGGATGAATTTTTACGTAGAAAAAAAAGACCAAGAAAATGAGTCATTGTCTGACTTTTCCTTCGGCCTTAGCTTAAAGTTTTGACTTTTCAAAGGGTGCAAAAGATATGTTAAATATTGTGATTTAATTTTATAAATATATAATTGTGATTAGATATTGATTAAAGTCTGTATGTTTGGTAATCCTTCACCTCATGCTAATATTTAATTTTAATTAATCTTGTGCTCAGCTAACTCCCCTAATCAAATTTCTGATCTAAAATATTATATGGAAAAAATAAATATTATTAAAGGACAGGCCATAGGCACGAAAAATAGGGGTCACATTTAGAATATGAGCAACGACAGCATTTCACGAGAGAAATGGCTCTGGGCGACTGTCTTGCTTCTTCGGACAGAGTAAGTATAAGTCAACGATGTCAACTACCTCATCGATTCATCGTAAGCCGAAAATTCTTACATACAATCGAAGATACATTAAGTTTAGTTCTCTGATGCATAGTTTGATCTTATAATACAATATCAAAGATACGTTAGGCTTAGTTTCCCAATGCATAGTTTGGTCCCATAATGTACGTAGTTCGGTGATATAGCCAAGATTACTTGTATTAATGGCTCACGATCGCATTTTGAATGTAAACGACTGAGCTTAACATTCATTTTTTGTTTCATTGTAATCACAACATCCATGCATGCATTGTATGAATCATATCTTTGTAAGATATTGGATCTTGTGAAAGCTCATTAAAAAAGTCACAAATGTTTCGGTGTCATATCCACGGTTAGTCAATATAAACATGAATCCCTAATAGAAAGTGGTCCTTTAGACTCACAAGATAAAGATCGGCCTAACTAAAGCAATTCGAGGATCTGATTTCAACATGAAAGGAAAATCTTTGGCTCCTCAAAGTGGAATGAGTGATTCTTCTTTTCGATAGTTACATCAATCAGACTCTTTCAATAATATTTATCACTTGATCATAAAGGAATACGTATTTTTGAGTACAACCGAGAATCTTCTCTTTCTAATAGATTTTAGGCTCAGCTATCACGATGTTCTAAAAATCTCCGTCTAGCGCCGCCTAAGCCGCGTCTAGGCGCTAGGTGGCTGGCCACCGCCCCGATTAATGCCTAGGCATTTGAAAATTAAGAAATGGCGCCTAGACCTGCTAAGGCGCCCGCCTAGATCGTCTAGGCACCCGTCTAACCCACCCAGACCCGCCTAGGCACCTAGCTAGATTGCAACTCACATAGACAAAAAATAGATAAATTTCATTTTGCATATTATTTTTTTTCAATAAATTGTAAGAAACTTGTTGATTGCTTAAATGAACACACATTATATATTTGTTCTCTATAATTTCATTATGTTCCAATACTTCGTAATATATATGTCATTCTATCTTGTCATTTATATATATATTTAAGTATAAATATACATTTATTTACACGAAATATAAATAAATTTACTTAAATCCGCCTAGGCGCTAGATTCCAACCCGCCGCCCTACTAGCGCCTAAAATCTTTTAGAACCTGCGGTATAACTCAATGCAACAATGGCAGGGGATCATTTTGAGCTTTGATTAGACCTGTATGCATTAACAACTTATAATCACGAATACGAGTGTTGTCTAGCATTCATGTTCATTTCATTGTAATTACAACATTCATGCATTGTATGAGTAATATCTTTGGAAGATATGGGAAGTTGTGAAAGCTCATTACAAAAGTCACAGCAAGTGGCAGGGAAGAGGAAATGTTTCAGTGTCGTATGCGCCATAAGTCAACTCCAAAATCTGTGTATGTGTATTCGGGGGCACCACACGAATAAAATCCTCTCGTAGAAAGTGGTCCTTTGGGACTCGCAAGATAAAAAAGACTAGCAATTTCAAGGATTTGACTGCAAACAAGAAGCATAAAGAGGATAGGATCACTAAAATCTAAAACGATTCGAGGACGTCACTCTTACATAGACAAAACATGAGACAAAATTACTTGGCTCCCTTTAGTGGAAGCACTCGTTCTCTTACCTACTCGCAAATTACAATATCAAACGTGAGTTATTTCTATCCACGTGTAAAACTGTGATCGAACACAAGCCTATCAGTAATCCAACATGACAATATACAGCCTTGAACACGAGCCAATCAGTAATTACACATTTTAACCAGAGCCGTCAGATTCCGTTAGGTTAAATGATTTACCTTCATTTAGGTGTGTAACTTATAGATGCAGCCTGACCTCATGGGCCATCAGCATGAAATCATAAAACTCCTTTTCGGGGAGAACAAAAGGTGGCTCCACTCCGTGAAGCCCATTCCACGTTGTTTTCGTTAGTGCCCATTAGAGATTTATGATTGGTTTGGTATTTCTATGTTTTGAAAAAAAACTATTTCTATCGTGCTGTGAGAATAAGCAGTTACGAAATAAAGCAGCAGAGTGTTTGGTAAATTTTTTTGTAAAAGTGCTTTTGAAAAGAAAAAAAACAATATTATAGTGTTTGGTAAACTTTTATGTAAAACAGATGTGAAAAAAAGCCGGTTTTTCTAAGCTTGGTTTTGCAACTTCTTGTTTTTGGCTTTTTTTCACCCAAAATTGTGAAAAAAAGCTAAAGCTGAATATTTACCAAACACAAAAACAGTTTCCAGCTTTTTTTTATAACAGCCTTTTTCAGAATCACCTCAGTACCAAATCATCCCTTAAAGCTATGCTGCTTTTTTAGTTGGCTAGAAAAGAAGCACAGTTTTGAGAAAAATAATTTCCGCACACGTATTTTGTTCTACTACTGTTTGTTTGCTGTGCATGGGACAAAAAGAACGTGCAGAAATCACTTTGACTATGCGAGCGCAGCGCTGCCACAAATCACTCAAGCTACAATAATTTCGATTTTCTTTGATCAAATAAACTGGAAAGTTGGGATCTTGAGAGCGAAAAAACTTGAATTAAAAGCATTAACAGTTGAGAATATTTATTAATACAGGAAAAAACCCATATCTAGGTGCTGATTCTGCTGAACAAAAAAGAGCATAATTATTTCCTCAAACGAGTATCTGTAAAATTGTACGGAAAAGATTCGCTACCTCCCAGACAAGAGATCTAACAGTCACACTACTCTCATCAGGTCCAACTCTTCCTAGACAAGAGACCAAACAGTCACACTACTCTCATCAGGTCCAACTCTTCAGTCTTTAGGCACTCTTCTTCACCTCCGCTGACTTGATGATGTCGATGAACTCAGGCTGGAGACAAAAAGCACAACAGAATCACAAATGTAAGATCACAAATGTCGATAAACTTGGTGATAAGAAAGCTTTTATTTTACTAACGAAACATAGCACATGCATTTAGTATGCACTGTGAATGAACATTACCTTTAGAGAAGCTCCACCAACCAAAAATCCGTCAATATCAGGCTGACCAGCCAGCTCTTTGCTGTTTGCACCATTCACAGACCCTGAAAAAATTATATGATTCAGCCAAGTGTTGTGAAGGGGAACAGAGAAAGATAAGTGGACTCCTTATCTTTCCCATATATACAAAGGAGAATGCGTGCGTTTTAGTCAACAGAAAGCCATGATAACTGAGTGGACTCCTTAAATCAAACACAAAGACATAATGAATTCTTCGCAAGAGAACAAATATGTTTACAACTCAAAATGACTTTGGCACATGATAGCTTCCATCCATACAACAGATGAATCCTACCCTCTAACCCCTTTCGAAATTCAATCTTTCACCCGAGTCAGTCATAGTAAACTATGTTTTAATAAGCATCCATTTTTGTATATAAGCAGAATGGAGACTTAAAAGTCCATGCTCTAGGGTAAAGAAACATGTATACAAATTGTCGTAATGCTGCATTATTGGGAGAGTTATACAACTTTTCAAAAAGTCACCGACTCTTTTATTAGTTCTATAGATATTATTCATCTTGGAGGGGGGAAAAGCTCATCAGTCAACAGAAATATATTTTAGTTGATTCAGAGTTGCAAGTGAGAAAAGGATGGGATGTCCAAGCAGATAAACAACAAAATGATGCAGTAGAGGTGTGAAACATACCTCCATAAATAATGCGCGTTGATGCAGCAACTTCAGAACTGACGTTTGCTTGAAGCCATTTCCTCAATTCAAAATGCACCTGTTGTATGGAGAAATATTTGTGTGAAACACAGACAGGGTGCAATAAGTATATACATACACAAATGCATACATATAACATATGCATAATATCAGTATATGACCCAGGAAATCCCAACCACAAAAGTGGGTTGGTGACGGTTTAGAAATATTTGCTCATTCAAGCACCGTTTAATTCAGTTTTATCAGACCTTAAAGACAAAGAAGGCTACACAATCTCCTTGAATTGTGCCCATTTTAAATTTTTTACCAATAACATTTTTTCCCTTGCTCTAACATACACAAACAACATCGAGTTCAAACTGAAGCTAATATACAAAACCACATCCAGATAATCAGATAAAGGCACCACTTACTTCCTGAGCCTGAGCTGGAGATGCAACTTTCCCAGTTCCAATGGCCCACACGGGCTCATACGCCAAAACGATATTGGTCCAATCTTTCACTTTCTCTGCAATAGAAAGCATCATTTGGATGCGTAAACAAAGAAAATTAAGGAGACTCACAAGTCACAACAAAACAAATATTCTTCGAACTAACAGGAGGCCAATAAAACGGAGTTCTGATA
Source organism: Pyrus communis (assembly GCF_963583255.1). Classification (NCBI taxonomy): domain Eukaryota; kingdom Viridiplantae; phylum Streptophyta; class Magnoliopsida; order Rosales; family Rosaceae; genus Pyrus; species Pyrus communis. Next base: position 6,340,799 of record NC_084818.1, read on the forward strand.
TGCATTATGTACCTGCAATTGCCTTGGTTTGTGCGGCAACAACCTCCACGGTTGTGCCAGCTTCTCGCTGCTCAAGGGTCTCACCGACACAAGCTATCACCTTCAAACCTTGAGAAAGTGCGTATGCAACCTTATCCGCAACAAACTGAACGAAGTGTGTGATATATGAGAAACTATTACGCAGTCGTTATTGATAAATTGATTAACAATACAGGGGAAGGGGAAGCACACCTCATTGGATTCACCCAAAATCAGTCTTCTTTCCGAATGACCAAGAATGACCCATGGAACCTCAAGATTGACTAGCATCTCAGCACTGAATATACACAACAAATCTTTTAAATTTACTTAATCAGAGTAAAAAGCGAACTGAAAAATAAAAATTCAATAGACAAGACATGTATGATGCACATTCAATATATTCATGCTTGTATGCCTATAGCTCATTGAATTTGTCACTACTAATTCATCACTCATCATCTAAAATATTTCCAGAAAGTCGAAAGTTGAAACTAATGTATTCAATTTTTTGTAAACAAATTGATGCTTCGTTCTAATGTATTCAATTTTTTTTTTTTTTTTACATCAGAACAGATGCCTCTTACTCCGATATTTCCTTATCAGCAACATAATTACATCTCTAATTAAAGTATCAATTTCTAGGCACATCATCAAATCATTAAAAATACACAAAAATCAGCAATATACATTCTCAATTTCTACAATTCACCAAGTTAAATCCAGATGTCAACACTGCAACGAATCGAAAGCTAGTAAATCATAAATATACACACCTAACTTCACCAGTGAAGGCACCACCCTTCTTGACCCAGCAGTTCTGTGCAGCGACATGGAATTCGGGCCTCAATGAACCCTTCACCACCGGAAGAAACACATACGGTGGGCTAACCACAACCTCTGCAATCAGAAAAAACCACAGAACAAATTAACGGCTTGATAACTCACACAGATCAGTAAATCTCATCAGTTGATTGAAGCAGAAAAAGGCAAATAAATCAGATTGAAATCGGAAGTAAATAATCGGAGCAATCAACTCACCCACAACATCTTGCGATGGAACTTGGCCCTCATTGAGTATGTTCACGATCTTCTTCACCTCATCGAAGGTTCCGTTCTACACACAGATTCAGAATCAGTTCAGATTTAACTAAATCACCACTCGGTTCGATCGAAATCAGAGCATAAAACAAATCGGAATCGAAAAAACAAGGATCTGTTTGGTTGCTGAGAAAGTATCGGAATCTGATTATTTTCCGTGAATTTCTTTGATTTTCTCAGCAACCAAACAGATTGAAAGACAAAAAAAAAAAAAAAAACACATAGGAGATAACGAATCGGAGAACTCACGCATTTCCAGTTGCCGCCGACGAAGAACTTCCTGCCCATATTTTCTGGATATTATCGAAATCGGCACAACAGAATGTGTAAACTGTGTTTTAGCCCTTCGGGTTTTTGGGGTCTGATTTAACTGCGGCTTTCCTTGTTGCCCAAGGGCATGGTATCTGTGGATTCCATTTGCTTGGGCCCACATTGTCGGGCGGAATTACGTTTTTGGTCTAGGAATTTGGAATATGCTTGGGCGCATCATTTGGATTATGAGTAATGGATGAGGGGTAGGTTCGTCTATTAATGTGGTCTTAAGGGCCCGCTGGTTTTCTTTCCTGTGTATCACGGGACGTGGGTGGTTGTTAGCGGATTTGTTAGCGGATTAGGTGGAGCCTTGGTGAGCTGAGTCCATGGATTTTTGTATCCACATTTGTATATGGGTACGGGGTTTTGGTATCCACATTTGTATATGGGTACGGCCCACACAGGTCCACGCGGACCACACCACAATCTTGAGGGAGTAGAATTCTCTCTTCTATTATTCTTATCTCCTTTCCGCTCTTCTTCTATGACTTTACTTTTTGTCTTATTGGCTTTTATTAAAAAATTAATATAAGATATTAACGTGGTTTAATTTAAGCAGGAGAAAAAAAAAGGAAAGAGATATTAGAAAGAAAGTGAATCTTTTAAGTGTCAATATATGAAACAGTGGAGGATCTCAAATTAAAAAATGGTGGGACCATGTGATAATTTTTGAATTTGAGCCGGAGGACTAAGGGCCTGTTTGGGAGTGAGGTGATTAAAAAAAAAGCTACTATGAAAAAAAGCTATGAAAATTTTTGGTGTTTGGTAAACTTTGAAAAACAGCTTTGTTTCAAAGTTGAGGGTGAAAAAAGCCCAAAATCAGGAGATGACAAGAAGCTGCAATTTGCAGCTTCCAAAAGCAGCTTATTTTCACCCACACACAGGTGAATAGTGTACATGTTTAATGAAATCCTTTCCCTTCACCTACGCTCTCACCTTTCCAGAGCTCTCTCGCACGCTCTTCACCTCAGAGCTCTCTCGCATAATCCGAACCAGAGCGATCTCTCTCCTTCTCTCGTTCTCACCACACCCTGGCCGCCTCTGGCACTCCATCCGTACGGCGCGGAAAACGACCGGATATACGACCACTCGCTCAAGCTACCCTTCCCCAGAATCACAGCCCCAGAGCTCCTCAACTTCGCCACAACCCCGGCATCCCTCGGAACTTTGGAACCCAACAGCGCAAAGGAGCCGACGGTGGTGTTAGTTTGTCCTTGGTGCCAATGTTGTCCTTGAGCAAAATGGGAATCCCGTGCAGCTTCGGCAGTGCTCTGGTTCTGGCTGATGGGTTCGATTCCCATTTCCGGCGTTGTTCGTCGGCGGAATCGGCTTGGGAAAGCGCATCTGGGTTCACCTCCAGGACCCCTCTAAGGTGGCTGTTGAGGGTTTGGATTCTGTCCAGGTAGAACTGAACCAGTTGCCGTGAAGTCAGAGTCTTGAGCTTGAAAGCGATCTGGAGGTCGTCAATGGTTGATTCTTCAATTGGGGTTTCGGACCCAGATGAGATTTTGGATTGAAGAATTAGAATAAGAAACGAGAGGAGAGAGAAAAGTCTCTGCCTTGAATTGGTGGTAGCCATGGAATTGATGAAGGCTAGAAATTGATGGGTTTTTTTGCCATTTAAACAAAGGTTGTTTGAAAATCAATATTTTTGCGATTTCATTTGTTTATTGTTCCGGGTTAAACAAAGTAGTTTGTCATACTAATTAATATTTAAGATAAAGTTTATAAATATTTTTCTTCTAAAAATAAAATATATTAGTAATTTACTTTTATTTGTTAAGAAAATTAAATTAATAGCACATCTAGTAATATACCCTTTTTGGTCATTTCACACAGTCACAGCTGTTTTACAAAAAAGTTTACCAAACACTATGATACTGCTTTTTTTTCCAAAAGCACTTTTACAAAAAAGTTTACCAAACACTTTGCTGGCTTTATTTCACAGCCGCTTATTCTCACAGCAGCTTTTTTTCAAAGCACAGCAATACCAAACCAAGCCTAAGGAGGTTTGGCTTTCGACTTAAGACTTTCTCCATCAAAAGTATAAATTTAAAAGTATTAACATCTAACTGTCTGAAGTTGCACTTGAAGTGAGCTGCTCAAACTAAAATCAATGTCACAGATGTTGGTTTAACCACAAGTCTAATGTTTCGCCATAATTCAAACCAAGTTCTTGGTTAAATCTTTGGCAACTAATCTTGTCGTATGCCTTGCTATAGAACCGTCTGAATTCTCTTATTTTTTAAAATCCATTTGCAATCCACTAAGTTTTTCTAAGGAGGTAAAAGAACCAAACGCCAAGTGCCAAATGCCATGTACGCATGTAGTTACACCTAACACTCAAGGCATGCTGTTATACGCATGCGTGGTGCTTTTATATTCCTGTCTTTAAAAATAAATAATAATTATTATTATTTAATTAAACATTCTCTAACAAGTCACGCCTAATGTATTTTTTAAAGAATAAAGTCATGTTTTAGCCACTTAATACTACGATCTAGTGGTATTCATTTTTACTTGTAAGTGAGAAGTCTTAGTTTCGAATTTCGTGCATGGAGAATTCGATACCTAATTAAGTTGTTTATTGAGTGATTTAGCCGAACTCTTTCTTTCCTTAATGTAAAATATATCGTTTTAGTAAAAATAGAGTCATGCTTTAACGTTGTTTATATAAGTATTGATGCGGCGTGCGTGCAGATGTTTGGTTTGTTGGTTTTTGTAGTGCATCTCTGACGTTGCTTCTTGTCGCATGTCACCTTCTCGTTTTGTAAAGGGGTAAAAGCACCAACCTAGTTGGAGCTTATATTCACTTGTACTTGTGTAAACTTATAAAGTTGTGTGTTGGATGATGTAACTTTGTTATGAGTTTCGAGGAAGTATTTTAAACGTAATAAGAAATTTGAAAATAAGATACATGTTTAATTGTTTCGTCAATCTATTAAGTATGACTGAATTTGGTTATGCATATTAGTTTTAGTGCCAGATGTCATGAGTATATAGGGTCCTATGCCAAAGACATAGGCTTCGAGCATGTGAGAATGGTATAAGCACCAAGTTTGACGGTCTAGGTCATGTGTTTGAAACTTTAGAGTTTTGGTTTCTTGTAGTCTCATATCTTTGGTGAAATGTCTCAAGATAGGAGTTGAAATACGCCGTGTTGAAATAAAATTTTAAAATTACGCGTATTTGAGCGAAACCCTTTAAACCCTTTTTCTGTTGTCGAACTTGGTGCTGCCCATATTGAGATTTTAAACTCTTTAGGAAATTGTTCAAGAAATTCACCAAATACCATCTCTATTTCCGAAATAAGCAAATTTTATACGGGATTTGGGCCTCCACACCTCTCCTTGACCAGAAGGATTTGGGCCTACCTCTTCTAAATCCAAAATTTTGAGTTAGGCCTGATTTGAAGTGATTTGGGCCTGCCAAATCTGCTAATTTTATATTAATATTTTTTAAATTTATTTTTTTTCAAATTTTGTTTGATTCTAAGGGGAGTGTATTCAATTGAGAATTTAAGATATTTTAATGGATTTCCATGGACTTTAAGAGAGTTTAATTGATCTGTATTGATTCCATGAAATTTTTTTATTCAATTCCCTCGAAATCTTAAAGAGAGAGGTGAAATTTGTGAATGCTTAAAGATGGTGTATTCAATTGGGATTTTGAAGGATTTTAATTCTTTTAATGAATTTAGAGGTATTCAATTAGGATTTTAAGTAATTCTCTGAAATTTAATGGGTATTCAATCATGATTTTAAAATAGTTTATTAAAATCATTAGAAATTTGAGTGTATTCAATTAAAATTTTAAAGAAGTTTATACATTTTAGATGTATTCAATTAGAATTTGATTTTAAATAATTTGAAAAAGTTGAGGAAATAGAGATAATTGAAGAGATTTCGTAGTATATTTTAAATATCCACAAATCGCACCTCTCCCCATAAGATTGCAATAGAATTGAATCAAAACTTTACACGGAATCTCTACAAATCAATTAACCTCTTTAAAAGATTTATAAATCTATTAAAATATCTTAAATTTCCATTTGAATACACTCTAGTAAATTGCAATAAGAAATCTCTCAATTTCCCTCAAATTCCTCAACTTTTTAAAATTCTTTAAAATAAATTCGTAATTGAATACACCTGAAATGTTATTAAACTTATTTGAAATTATAATTGAATACACTTGAATTCCTAAGTATTTTAATAAACTATCTTAAAATCTTATTTAAATATATGTTGAATTTCAAAAACTCACTTAAAATCCTGATTAAATACCTTCATTACAAATTAAAATCTTTTAAATTCTCAATTGAATACACCCTCCTAAGCGATATTTTACACTAGGGAAATATATATAGTTTAAATCCAGAACCTAGTGGTTACTCAGTACTACGGTCTGGTGATATTCCTCTTCGCTTAGAAGTGAAAGGTCTTAGGTTTGAATCTCGTGGATGGTGAATTCAATGCCAAATTAGGCTGCCTATTGTGTGACTTAACTGAACTCCTCCGCTCAATGTACTCAAAAAAAAAAAAAAAAAAAACGTAGAACCTAGTGTGTTGAAGATAAAAAGTCTAATCACCGAGGTAATCCACCTCGTTCAAATTTATTATTTACAATTATATATATAAACTTTGTAACAAAATACAATAAATTAAAAAAATTAACGGTTTATCACTTTATCATCAGCAACATACAAGGAATTAGCTTAAACAATTATTTTCAAAGTCCAAATTTAAAAATGCCTAGTTTTCAATATATTTCACTTATAAAATCTCTTACTTATAAATAAAAAAAAATATTATTAAATTATAGTATTAAGTAATAATATTTTGATATCTAAATACTTTAATTATTTTTCAATTTTTTTTAGAAGAAAACAAAATTTAAATATTCTCATGAAAAAAAAATTTCCCGCCACCAAAGTTAGGGTTTATAAATCCCCAATTGTGCACCGGCATTTATGATACAAGCGTCCGCGCCATTCCATTCTGCATCCCCAAATATCCGACCCCAATCGACTTAATTAGATCCCAATTTGCTACGCTATCACTCTCAATTCTTCATCGGACTCGATTATTCAAGGGATGGCAGGCCAAACCGATCCCAGCCTGTCTATCTTTTCCGGCGAAGAGGTTCAGCTCTCTACCACCGCGTGTTCATCTGTTTTATAAGCTTAATGTGGTTGTTTTGTTTTAATTTCGACCATTTCTGTGAATTTAATTATAATTTTTGAAATCGCAGGTCGAGTTTATGGCCGAAGACGAAACGGTGGAGATCGTTCCCAATATGCGAATGGATCCTCTCAACATGCTCTGTGTAAGTTGTTCACTTTTTACATGTTATTGTATGATAGACTGAGCTGGTTTAACTTTTAACTATGAATTTACAGGGAGATTTTGGTCCATTCAACCCGCAAATGGCAACCCAAGTACCGTTGTGGCTGGCGATTGCTATGAAGAAGAGAGGGAAATGCACAATTCGGCCCCCAGAGTGGATGTCTATCGGTGAGTCCTGCTTCTTTCGTGTTAGTTTGATTTCTGGTTCTGTGTTTGCAACACGATATCTAAGAATGTCGAAGAAATGTGCTTGAAAGGATTGATTTGTTTGAATATCCAGTAAAGTTTTATGCTTTGATTACGAATGTATTTGGGTGGTTACCATGCTGCCTTCGTCATTGCAAATAGTTCAAAATTTGTGTGGCTTCTTTTGGCTGCCGTTGTGGGGTATTTTCTTTGGAATTGCTTGTGAGCCTTAGCATCAGCAGCTAATATGTTAGAGTTTTTTGGTTTATTGTTGAAGGAAAAATAAATGACATCAAGAGATGATCAAGGCTAGACGTAAGTTAGATTGACATGAGAATTTTTGAATTTAGCATATGAATAGACGTAAGTTATAGTCTCGGTCTTGGAGCCTCAAGTCTTAAGGTTGATCGGATTGAGTTATGATGTAATGGAATGTTGAAATATACGTATTTAACCGGAACCTTTTCATTTGTTGAATTTGGTAGTACTTAGTACTTAACATGGAATTGGAACTCAAACGCATTTCCATTATTTTGAACTCTCTAGTCATATGCTGTCAGTAATCTAACGCATTCCATTTCTTTGACTTACGTTTTGGGAATAGAAAACTTGACTCGGATTTTGGAAGCAGAGCGTGATTCTCAGGCAGCATTTCAAGTTCTACCTTTCCATTATGTTGAAATCTCTAGCCTTCTTTTTGAATAGTAAGTTGTGAAACATTGTACATATTCTATATTTTGTTTCGTTGTAAAACTATGTTGGTGGCATCTGAAACTTTTTTTATGATAGTGCACCTGACGACATTCCTGACATATATATGGTGAGTTCAGGACTCCTTCAACCTTTATTTAACTATCAATCATATTTGCAATGATCTCACTGTAGTTATTTCTAATAGGTGAGGTCTCTTATTAACGACATAAGGGATGTAAGGTTTCATAAGGTTGAGACTAGCTTAGAATCATTCGAGGAGGCTCACTCTTCTGCAGTGATGGTATGTGCATTTATCTATGGTGCAATTGGATGAACCGGTTGGAACAATTTTGAATGCCTTGTTATATAATATGGAACTCTTTTCTGATGTCATTTAATATGGAATTCATAATGGTGGTATTATATCCATGGGAACATATCATATATATTGTATCTGAACAGCATGTATTATCAATGAGTGTGTGAGTGTGTGGGCCACTGTGAGAGAAAGAGCATTGAGTACTTCTACTCTGTGTTTACTTTGTTTTTCCCTTTTAATTGGTGCTCTTGAGCAGATTTGATTTGTACTTGCAGGTCAAGGATCTATCTGCCATGGAAGTGAATTTAGTTCGCCCATTTGTTGGGAGAGCCTTACAGGCATTTTATAAGCATGGCAGTCCAGAGCTGGTTCCAAATCCAGATGGAATGTCTGCCAGACGGCCACAAGCAACTGATAACATACCAAGAGTAAGTGCCTATGCGATCCATACTCTTCTTTTCTTTGTTTGGTAGAATTGAGAAGGTGAAGCGATTGATTTTGTTATTTGTTGGGAGGGACAATTTGTTTCATCAACTCTGACTGGCTGTTTTTGATTTATTTATCTGAGACACACAGTTTATAAAAATAAGGTTTATTAACTCTATTCTGTTTTTTCAGCGCCCTCTGCGGAGACGGTAATAGCTTTCATAGAGGCAACATGTACCTTTCAATTCAGCCAGAACCACTAATTTCAGCATGCTCGCAAGGAAAGTACTTCTTTCCCCGAAAACCATTCATAGTAATAACCCTGTAGTTAAATAATGTTTTCTGTTGAACCATCACAGAGTAATGTTATTTTGTCCTTACAGTTATAAGACGTTGCTCTAATGCAGATGAGAAAGATAACCTGAAATTTCATTACTTGTAGAATAATCTATGTTTGACAATTACTGATGTCTGTTTGTGACTGCAAAAATGTTGTAGACGTTGGTGCATGTTCGTTGATCTTTCTTGATAATTTTGTCTAGTTTATCCTGGTACCTAGGCTCTAGCTTTTTGAAGCGCTATGTTTATGAAATATTGGCCTGTGATTGATTGATTGATTGATTGATTGCTTGTTGTTCGATTCATAAACCACCAGTGTCTCTTTAGTGCCTTCCTCCTTTTTCTAGTTCATTGGTGTTTGATAACTAAACAGCACTGTTGGAAGCTTTTAACCACTTTGTCTATGAGTCTATCTCAACGAAGTTCTTACCAACGCATAAACATTAACTGAGCGATTGTAACTTATGATGCAAGCTTATTGTTGTTGAAAATATAGTCATCTTTCAAGCTTCCTGGAACTTGGATTTCGACGTATTTGTTTAGTGCTCGTATGAATACATATAGTTATATTCCTAATCCCTCCTCTCTCTCTCTCTCTCTCTCCCTCTCTCTCTCTCTCTTGTGGTACTCATGCATTGAGAAACATATAAGAACAGAATTTAGCTTTCTGCTTAAACTATTGGATTAAGACTCTGCCTGTTTTGTATTGTTGATGCTTTTCTTCTGTATGCAGATAGATTGGAATAAGTTTTATTTAGCATATAGGTTGCCTTCTCATGCACTTTGAAGTTTGAAGAGAATCACTTCTCCAAAATCTCTTTCTTTTGAAATATCTTTAGGACTTAGGACAGAACAATTTGCTGCATCAATTATTTTATAAAATTGTTCTGAAATATGATTAGCTGTAATGATTGTGGTGGCACTCAAATAAACAAGAACTGAACAGCCAGAATAAAAAGAAAATTGCAAATAATTGTGTCTGCTACTTTTTTCAAAATTAATTATTTGCCTTGATGTTTATCTTCATTTCCAGAATCATCAAAGGGAATCTTGTTTTCAAAAAGGACTGGATTGACATATTCCTGAGTGGTCCAAGTAGTAGATAGGGCCATAACATGCCTCATGTTCCCTCTGATCCCCCTCTAAATTAAAGGGGTAATTTATAATGGTGTCTGTTTGCCACTTGCATTTTTAGGGATGGTTCGGTATGAGATTCCAAAACTGAAAATTTTTGGGGACGGAAATTTGAAGACCAATCCCAAATTAAAATTTCAGTATTCCCAATTTTTGGAAATTTTGAAATATTTTCGGTATTTCGAGATGGTTTGGTATTTCCAAATTTCATACAAATTGAAATAACAATCATTCATACCAAGTTAAATTAACATGTAACCCAAATAAAATAAGTAACAAAACCCAAAAGCAAAAAATAAGTTACAAACCTAAAAATTACAAAACCTAGCTTTTTTTTATTATAATTTGTTGACCCTGAAAATTACGAAACCTACGTGGCACGTAGGCCGAGTAACTAATGAGCTAACTACGTTATTCGATTGGTGTGGGGCGTGCTAACTTGTCGATTGAGCCTGGCCAAGGAGTACAATTTGTTGATGTTGCGTTGAGCGCGTTGCTGACTTCTTGATCTTGCAATTGCGGCCGAGGAAGGAACAAGTCTCGGCTTTTGGATTCTCGAGCCTGAAGACAAGGCTGCTAGTTCTGCGAAGTTCACGAATCGTCGGCGCCGGATTCGATCACAGTGATTATATTCGTGAGAGTATAAGCACGTCGAATCGACACCAGACTATATGGACACAAGTACTCAAAGGAGATGTATGTCTTGATGGTAAATGTGGTTCGACCGTTAGAATGTTGAACTCTGAAACTCACTTGTGAGTATCCAATCATAAAATCACTTGGCGTTTAATGTGCCGAATGTTGTAACTCGTAACACCTTACTTCGCTGAAAAGGCTAATAAGATGACTTCTGCCAATAAGGATTTGGAAACCCTTCTCGACCGAGACTTGGATAGGTAACCAGTCGGCCTCGACGCAGTGCTGTTTATCCAAACTGAAGGTGCTCCTCGGTTGGCTGATTTTACGGTAACAGTGCTGTTTATCCAAACTGAAGATGTTCGCTGGTTGCTTTCATAATGCTGTTTATCCAAACTGAAGATGTGTCGGCGGAAAAAGAAAATAAAAAATCTCAAAGTGTTTGAGAGGTTTGCGCAAGGCATTTTGTGTGTTGAATTGGAGGTGGTCTTCTCAGCATTCAAAGCCTTGTATTTATAGAATTCGTAGTGCTCCGTTGCCGAAATAGATTTTCCCAGTTCCACTCTAACTCTTCTACAACCGGATATTGTGATAAAAACCCTTTGATAATATCACTTCGCATTAGTCAAAGTGTCAATGCCGTGCTCCAATTTGTATTATTATCTTAACATATTAATTGGAAAGATAATTAATTGGAAAGACAATTCACTTCTCAAAACAATCACCTTACTTTTCTCAAGAATCCGTATCCCCCACATGTTGCAAATACCTATCCAATTTGCAATTCGAAGTCATCCCATCTGCAAGTTACCCATGCATACATGAAGACCACGTATCCCAATTTTGATCAAATTGTATTGCCACCTTATCACCAACACGTGTAAAATCTTTTTCCATTGTTCCACCTGGCTTTGTACGCGAGTCCATTCAACCATAGACCCCATGCATCCGACTAGACACCAAGTTGACATCCATCACCTAACCTAACCTATTCACCATTATCTTCGGCTTGCAGATCCATGTAAGGCCATGTGAAGTGTCCAAGAATTTGTATAATTTATTTTGTATAAGAAAATTAAGATAATTTATTAAAGGATAATTATTATGATTAAGAATCATAATATTATCTCTTAACAATAGCAAATTGTCCTAACTTTCTTATCCGACGATTAAGAACCATGCTTACTCAACGGCCTCGATCGCTTGGGCCCATGATGTAAAATCGGGGCCAAACATAATTATTCCAAGGTTTTATTTTTTTGTGAATTATTGGATTCCAATTTCGCCATCATTAGCTTATCGGAAAGAGAAATTTGATATTTCAGATCGATAGGTGAGTGTTTAAATTTTGTTTGGTTCCAGTGAGCCGTTGCATATGCGCCACCATGGCTTCCAGGCTGGCCAATGTCCAATTTGTTGGTGTTTCTCATTCGACGGAAAATACTGCTTTATTTCTGTTTCGGTGTTCCCCTCTCGATTTCTCTTCTCATGAGACGTGAGGAGATCGATAGAGAGGGGAGCACAATAAAACGGATATGACGAATTCCTCCAGCATGATCACGAAGCTGTTAACTGTTCGGTCTGTTTTGCAGAACCCGGTTAAGCGGTAGGTTTTATCACTGGTTGCGAGTTTAGTTCGTTGTTAGAAATGTGAATATATTGAACAATTGATGCTGAAGAAAACGTGTGGACTGCTTTGTTGTTGTTTTTAATTTTATTGTGAGATGGCGACTTTTTATTTCGGTTGAAGTTGAAGTCTAAGATGGGTGACTGGGAATTAAGTATTTGAAACAAATACAAGTTTGGTACGTGGTTGACCCGTTTTTTTTTTTTTATAGGAAAATTAACGAAAAGTTTAAATTTTTTTTACTTTTAATGAAAAGTCATTTTTAAAGGTATAGTGAATAGTATCAGAAAAATGTATAAATGTAGTTTTTCGTTAAAAATGAACAGTACTGGGAGGGTTATGTTAAACCTCCTGTTTTTTTTATTTCACATTTGGTTTTGCAACCAAACAAAAGGGGAATATAAACATTTTCTTTGATCACATTTTGTATCATATATCAAATTGTTCTTTTCACAATTTGGAACTTAGCAAGTAAATTGTGAGTTAGAAACGATCTTCTTGCGCTATTTTTTCTTATTTTTGCACATTTTTGTATATTTTTATTCATCAATTTTCGTTTGAGGTTATTTAATATAAATAAACAGATGTAAGTAATGAGAGAAAATATATGGGTTGAAATCATATTTTGGTTTATAATAATTTGGTTGATCATCATATCTTAATATTAATCATTGTTCTATGTTTTTAAGAAATCGATGACTATTCCTAAACTTGAATAACAATTGTCATTCATGAGGTTTGAATTTGTAACATTTTGTCAATATAGTTGGGTGGTATTAATCAAATAATCATCGACAGACAGACTTGAACTTAGTCAAGTTAGTTAAAACATATCGCTTATTTTCTCTGCATTCAAATTTAAATATTTTTTTCTCGTAATTTAAATAAATTTTGCTTAAATTACCGTTTCGATTAAGGGGATTTAACAAAGAAAAAGTTGAGAGTATGGCTACTAGCGCGTGATCCACGTGAATGTAAATGAAAGTGGGACTGGATCTAGGACCAAAACTGACCGACCATCCAATGTGAAAAGGAAAAGCGTGAGTTGGGTTCGGTCGGGTTGCACACTTACCTCCCAATTGTCCTCATCACCTTTCAACCTACTTCATAAGATTACGGGCGAGAAATTGAAAGATACTGCCTCGCAGCCGCGTATGGTCCCCACAGTGGCGCGGCTGCTCTTACTACTGTCAAAATCATTTTGTTTTTGTGTTTCACTTTTCCAAACTTATATTCGAAGTCACCTTAACGTACCGTGTGATCTTTATACTGGCGCGTCTGCTTTTATTACAGCCAAAATCTTTTTGTTTTCGTGTTTCACTATGACAAACTCATATTCTAAACCACCTTAACGTACCAAGAAGAAAACTTTGAATTCAAATTCGGTGCCGCGAAGGCTGAATACATTGGTTTAAATAGGGGTGGACTTGAAAAATCGAAATATACAAGCTGTGATATAACCAACGAAATATACAAGCAATCTTAAAGAGTTTCATTTTATAAAAAATCCTCTTAACATTCTTCTAGATAATACAATAACAGTATACTGACGTATAAGTTGTTCTTGTAATGATAAATTAATCATACCTAACTAGTTGGTTTCCGCTGTAGCGCCATCTTCCACTCATCATAAATCCTGCCTTGCACAACAAACGTGTCATCATTCATCACCCATCGTTTCTGGACCACCCATCGTTTTTGGAACCCCTTCTATTTTTAGAACGACATAAATGAGGGCTAATAATTTCGTATTTTTCAAATAATAATTGCATCGCTGTCGCGAAAACGATTCCTCCCAATAATATCTATATAGTTCCGTAAAAATAAATAAAAATAAATAAATACTAGTGACGGCCGAATACTTTCAAGTCGATCCTCGTTAGCAACAAAATACGAGGCACCTGTCCAATTTATTTATTTAATTAATTAATAGCTGTCAACAAAAGAAGGGATCTCCGTGTAACTTGGGGCTCACGTCATTTTCCATTCAGGCGTTGTCCGTGCCTTAGTCCTTTATTGGTCCCCAAGCCCAAGGGGAAATATCTCTACCTATTCACGGAATTCCCATTTTGCCCATGGCCTTATCAACATAATTGCTCAATCAATTAGGGTTTTCTGTCTTATGATTCAAAGTTTAATAATTTAATATACATACAAATATATATATATATATATATATATATATATTAGTAGTTTTAGCATATGAAACTAATCAGACCAATTGGTTGATAAAAGGGTTCCGTCAATCTCAATCTTTCAATTTTCTACATGTTATCAGCCTAACTGAATTATAAATGTTTTTATAAGATTCAAATACGTCTTTAATAGGAATTAATTTTAAAATATGTTTACTAAATTCGATTTCAGTCATTTTAAAAACACTTCCAAACGAGTTGTATAATTATTGTTTTCTAAGAGTCGAATCAGCATTGTGACTTGGAACAAGGTTAGAATATTTCCAAGATGTACCAAACAAATACCAAATTGGAAAATAAAAATCCTTATTCTTCACAAATTTGAAACTTTCAGCAACAACCAACAAATAACCCAATTAGGAACCGAATTGTTACTAATGACAGGTATTTACATTAATTAAAACAAAATCCAGCAGACAACAAATCACCGTAAACAAGTTTAAGAACACAAATACAATTTCCATCTTATCCATTTTCCCTCGATTATTTCGGTGGGACCACCCCAGGATTTCTTGGTCCCAAAGCTAGCACCCCAGGGCACTTCCGTCATTTCACACCATCCTCCTCCCCCTCTTTATATGTTTGGTTCCGGTTCCTATTCCTATCCTATTGCTTTCGTTCCGGCCACTTATTCTCTCCCTCTGAAAAAAATCAAATCCAAATTTCCCCCAAAAAAAAAAAAAAAAATCACATTTCTGAATACCAAAATCAAATTTCAGAAAAAACCCAACAGTTCGGAACATTTTAATTTTAATTTTATTAATTTATGAGATTTTATTTCGGATTTTTGAGAGATTACGAGGCTTTGTTGTTAAATTTCCAGCAGGGGGTTGAGGTGGGTAGCTAGGGCTTTTGGGAGGAGGAATATGATCGGGTGCGGCGAGCTTTAACGTTGGATTTAAGAGATGATTGCTACGCGCGAGGAAGTGGAAGGGTCGTGGTGATCTTTAAAGAAGAAACGACGGCGTTTTGGGGGGGTGGGAATGGACTGCCGGGTGGTGTGCATGGCGGGCGGCGACGTTTGGATGAGGGGTCAGATCGGAGGGGGTTTAAGCCACGAGAGCGAGCACGACCTCGCTCTCATGGTCACTGATTTTTGGGAAAACGGTAGCGTCGGAGCTGAGTCTTGGTGTAGCAGCGAGAGCGATTCTGCTCTCTCCGATCTCGGTCACCTCGCCGACAAAATTCCGGTACGAATTATATTGCTTGCTCGTTTTGTTTTGTAAATTTGGAAACTTCAAAATTAATTGCTCGTTTGTTAATTAAGTTCTAATTTGAGTCAAAATTTTGAACTTTCCCTAAATTCCCAATTTTTATGAGTTAGAAAGTTGAATTCGGCTTTTCGAATTCGAAAGCAATGATTTTTACACCCAATTTTGATGTTCAGTTTTGGGTTTTATTTTGGTTCTGCAATTTCATATGGCTGAGTTGTTCAGCTTCATATTTTGCCCATAATTTGTTTTGTAACTTATAAACTTCAGAGTATTTATTAATTTTTCTTTTTATCAAATTCGAATTTGAGTCAAATTCTTGTTTTTTTGCTAAATTTCCAGTCTTTTAAAAGAGTTCGAAGTTGAATTCAGCTTTTGTAATGCGAAACCGATTATTTTTACACCCAATTTTCATGTCCAAATTTGGGTTTTATTTAGATTCTTCAGTTTCATGTTCTGCCCATGATTTTTGCACAATTTTGAATGGTGGTATTGGATTGGGATTGCAGTTTTTCAAGCGTTCAGTGGCTCAGTACGAAAACGATTTGACATCGGTGGTTCATTCTCTGATACTGTCCATCAGCGAGAACGATCTTAATTTTGTGAAGTCAGGTCAGTGCAATTCCAGCTGCATCAAGTTTGATCTGGTTAAGCTTCTGAGGCTGTCTGGTTATGATGCTGCCGTGTGCGCGGCTCGGTGGCAGGGCACTGGCAAGGTCCCTGGAGGTATGCTATTCGTCTCAATTCTGCAGAAGCTTAATTTTATAGAATTTGGGTTGTTCTTTCCTGCTGTTGTTCTTTCGTTGGGTGCATGAAACCCTTCTGTTTATATCTGCTCCCTGTATGAGATGTAAACCGAACCCCGACCAATATACGGTACTGTGATCTTACAAACTATGTTCAGAAATCAGTACAAAATGTATCATAAAATGTTTCATAGGCTTCTGACTTTGTCAGCTCAATTAACCTTGGTCCTATAGGTTTCTGATTCCATTTGAGGTGTGGTAATTCTCAAGTTCTATCATTTTGAGAGTTTTGTTTCCGTATCGTCTTTTCGCAGGGGACCATGAATATATTGATGTGGTGAACTACAACAATTTGGGGAGCTCTGAGCGTCTCATCATTGACCTTGATTTCAGAAGCCACTTTGAAATAGCTAGAGCGGTTCAATCGTATGATAGAATATTGAACTCACTACCAGTTGTTTATGTGGGCTCCTTGCCTAGGCTGAAGCAGTATCTTCAAGTTATGGCCGAAGCTGCTAGATCTTCCCTCGAGCAGAACTCGATGCCTCTACCTCCGTGGAGATCACTCGCTTATCTGCAAGCGAAATGGGAATCTCCATACCAGAGACAGTTTAATATAGACGAACAGAATGTTAACGGTTCCTACAATTTTGACCACAAGCAATGCAGTGCGCATTTGAAGATGCTGCAGTCTCTGCTTCAGTCTGAAATTGAAGCAGATAGGCTGTTGAAGCAGATAAACAACGATCACATTAGGAAGCACAAGCCCGATAGGCGGAGGCACTCTTTGTTCAGGACTCACTGAGAATGTACACATTTTCGGGCCTTGAGGCGAGAGAGGGCTCTTGGTGAGACGCTTTATTGTGTTGCGGCTTTTCAGATTTTTTTTTCCCAGACCTTAAATAAGCATGAATCTCCGATTCAGAACGAAGGCAGGTTCATATAACCAACATGAATAGCAATAAGTCATACTATTGTTGATAAGTTTCCACTGTTCGTTCTTGCTGAGGAGTCTTTCATGATTCTTTTACTTACTCTGCACTCGTGTCAAGCAGCACCACCGGGTTTTCGGAATTGCTCCAGGTTCTGTCCAGCAGCCTCAACGCCCGATCGAGGTGGTACAAGTTCTTGCTCGACTACGATGCATAAATTTTCCGATTGTATCTGTTTTTTGTTCTTTGTTATCCTCTTGAATGTATCCCTTTCCCCTAATTTTTCTGGGCCAAGGAAATTTTGTCACTGTATCTTTTTCTGTTTTCCATTTCTGCAAATGTTGAGTTGCATAACTTCCCCAGCAGAACAACTTTAATTTTTTTACCCTAATAATAATGTTGATGTATTGTTTTTTGCTATAATAATGTTGATGTATTGTATTTTTAACACATGCAGATTTTGTTTTTTCTTTTTGTCTTGTGTATTATGACATGTACTGGGCCATGTTTTTATGTTTTCGGTACCCCGAAAAATTCCCAAATAAATCAAATGATGATGATATTAATTCATAGAGTTTTATAATACACGATAGCATTGCCATACATGAACAAAATTCATATTAGATTTCAATAGGCTCATCTTTTCTCTTCTTATTTTTTTGGTTACAAAGGGGACAAAAATCCAGTTTGTTACACTAACAACTAATCTTGACCTAATTATCAAGAAGGCCATGACAGTCTATCAACTAACTAATCTTGATTGAGGACTCCAGTTTTCAATTGCTTAGTGCTTTCTAGTCCAGGGCTTTCCGGAGGATCGTTACATACCTGTCATAAAAAAAAGAAAAAAAAGAAAAAATCAATAGTAGATTAATTAAAGTACATGTAATAAAGCCTCTTTGGAAGGAGAATACCACACAAACTACATGTGTGTGTGTACACACACAAAACGCTTTTTAATTGATTACGTGACCAAAACATAAATGTGACTGAGAGAAAGAATTCTTCATGATTACGTGACTAACTCTTAGGTATAAGAAATGATTGTATGTTCTCCTTTTATATATAATTTTGAGGAAAGAAAAAAAATATTATTATTGTCAATCCACAAATTTCATCATATATAAACTCCTCCCTGGTTCATACGAAAAATCATAAAGGAAAATTCATCTTAATTGCAAGTTCCCTTCACAAACCTCAATTTCAAAAAACTCCCTTCAAATTTCGAAAACAATCAAAACATGAATGTTAGGAAAAAAAAAAAAAAAAAAACAATAAAATATCATGACAAAGATACCAGATCACATAAGGTGATAATATGGAGGCTTACCCTGTAGAGCCGACCGGTTTGCATCATGACTCTTTCCTCTATGATCCAGTCAGCCATATGTATCTTTGGTAAATCCGATCTTTGAGAATTGCACACATGCCAAATTCTCCAGAGCTATCATCATATTCGCCTTCGCCTTGGTCATCAAATGTCTCAAAGTCTTGCATCATGTTCCTTGTTGTAAATCAAAATATGGTTCCTTATGGATAATGCTTGGATCCCCCCAATGGAGACTTACTTGACCCTCCACTTACGATTAGCAAACTTTTACTGTCCAAACATTATAATAGGAGCCGTTCATTCTTTTTGTCATCATCTACGATCATATCTACAAGCATTCTTTCAATGTGGGGATATTTTAGCCACTCTTATGCATAAAACAAATGGACGGTTCATCATGAGACATTTACTTGTTATCAAAATTATTGATTTGTTTAACATGTATGGATGACTAAACGATTTCCAAATTGAATGATTTTTTGCAAGTATGATTTTTAGATGATGGTAAAGAGGTTCGAATTATGATATTCAGACGGTAAAAGTTCATTAATCATAAGTGGAAGGACAAGTAAGTCCCCATTGAGGGGATCCAAGCATTATCCACAAGGAACCATATTTTCTTTGACATCTTTAATTTGGTCGAAGGCAGAATTTTTTCGGTAGAAACATTCTCATACGAAATATTTTCATTGGAAACATTTCCACTTTCTCGTTTGAAACATTTCTCAGCCGAATAGATGGAACAAACATATTCATGAGTTATGGAACACAAACATATTTTCATTCAAAACATTACCACATTCTCGTTCCATCTAGCGAACCGCCTAAATTACACATTCATTTACAGTTGTTTATGTTTTCCAAAAATTGCAAATAAGCGGGGATATAGGGATTGTGACTTATGAGATTTTGTCTGCTCAATTTAACTGGGTGTTATAGATCCAAGATAACGAAAGTACTTACTCTGTGGTACTTCTTGATCTCTAATCATCACGCCTATCTCATTTGGACCTGTATTCCCACTATAGTTATCCTCCATATACTCTGTCTTCGCTAGAGTTTGAATAATATATATATATTTTTTTTCCGTCAAAGAATAGTATAGAATTGGTTGAACAAATTTTTTGATATTCACAAACATTAACAAAGCAAAATATACATACTAAGTACAATATTCAATCAAGCATATCTTAGAAGCCATAATCTACATTTGATGGGATTTGATCTACACTAATTTAGGATAGTAACTATTTTACAATAATGATAATATTAATATCACAATGATATTTTCTTAATAGATAGGAACACTAGGCATGAGAATGCTAGGTAGACTAAATTTTTAAACCAAATTTTGTAAACTCAATGATGTGGTTGTTGATTAACGTGTTTATTTGTTATTAGTGACACATTATTTAGTTTACAAATTTAGTCTTCTTAGCATTACTTTTATATTATTCATTGCAATGCAAACTTTCATAAGAACGCTGTAATTAAAAAGGAGCATGAGAGCAGGGGGAGTCGCTGCTGGAAAGGAGGAACGGAAATGTTCTTCTTCCAAGTTGATGCATTCTTGAGGAATAATCTTGAAACTATCAAAGCAAAGGTAAAATTGATGTTCTCTTTATGTTCTTCGATAAATATATCTCTGTGCAGAAAGCTTCTCTTCGAATTGGTGTCTCCAATCCGTAAGAATTGTTTGAGTCCCTTGTTTTTGTTCAAGTGTGAAAATACTATTTTTCCACAAGGATCATGTCATCTCCAACAAATTATTCTTCGAGATGGAGAAACAGTATAATGATTCAAGCTTCTAAGCTGCCCTCCAAATCCTTTTTTTCTATCCGTAAGGATCGTTTAAGCTACAAGGATTGAAGTGGAACTGTGGAATCAATATAATTAATTAAGTCATAAGGCGGCGAATGGATGTTGGTGCTGTTTGCCACAAGTAAATCCAAGCAGAGTCGGTCCTGAGATTTTTAGGCCCCAGGCGATACCAAAAAATATGTCCTAACTTCATATAATAAAAATATTTACTTTTACACGTAAGATTTTATAAAAATTCTACTTAAAAAAGTACTTCAAACTTAATAATTTAAAAACATGAAAAAACTAATTTATTTTGTATTGAGATAAAGAAATGAAAAAACCTCGGGCTTACAAGTAGATAGATGATGAGTTTTGTTTCCTTTCTATCTGAACTTTTAAAGTGTTTTATATAAATTGTGGGGTGTTTTATCTTATTTACTAACCTTGTCAATCTGGAACTAAGAAAATAATAATATTTAAGCAATGAATGAGCACTAAATTAAACATATTGGTGACACGTTATATGATTTGCAAATTTGGTCTACGCATTAATCTGTGTTGAATTTAGACTTGAATTGGATTTGGTCTACGCATTAATCTGTGTTGAATTTAGACTTGAATTGGAATGAATGTTTAAAAACTGCAACCCACGTAACTACTAGTTAGTAATTAATAAGAAATTAACAACCAACCAGAAATTCCTAAAATTTGGAAAGAATAAACACACATATAGCATTTCGAACTTAGGACCTCTTGTTAGTTTTAGAGAAAATTAGAATGCCTACAAAAACCATTGTTTCTAATTAAATCTTGATTTTTTAATCGAGTATAAATTTTATAAATTTATACTTTTATAAAAAGAAATTTGTGAAAATTTAAAAGTTAAAAAAAAGACATATAGCATTTTCGAACCTGGGACCTCCTCATTAATTCAAAAACATAAACCACCACTCCTAGTTACACAATTTAATCATTTGACTAAATTTTATAAATTTATACTCTTATGAAAATAAATTTGTAATTGAAAAGTAAACAAACAGGTAGTGTTCCGAACCAAGACCTCATCTTAACTTTAAACAGCAGAAACCACTAACTTTAGTTATACTTATTGATCATTGAATCAAATTTCTGATTTATACTTTTATGAAAATATATACAAATATATCACCCTATAATTTTGATGTCCCAATTTTTTTGGACACTAGACGGTCGCCCAACCCGCATTGGGCCAGGGTCGGCCTTGAATCCAAGCAACTCTCTTTTAATCAGTAATGATTATGATGAATCTCAATTTGTATGTATAGAATGCGAAGTCTGGAGCATCCAAAACTGAAGCCGCAAGCTCGTCCATGCTCGCTGGTTTTTCACGCAGAATCCAAACCGAGGACAACGACATTAATCATAAAATCTCAATGCTGCGGCAGTGTACAGGAGGAAAAACTCACAAGAGAAGAAGTCTCGAAAGCGAAAGAAGAAGACTAGAAAGCAAAAGAGAGAGACGACGGGAAGTGGCTTTTATTCCAGATTCATGATGCACAAGCATCTCAAAAAGACTTTCGAATCCCTAGGGTTTCCTGAGTCCATGACGCATATCCAAGCATCCTGAAACAGAATGTTAACGGTTATCTTCAAGTTATGGCCGAAGCTGCTAGATCTTCCCTCGAGCAGAACTCGATGCCTCTACCTCCGTGGAGATCACTCGCTTATCTGCAAGCGAAATGGGAATCTCCGTACCAGAGACAGTTTAATATAGACGAACAGAATGTTAACGGTCCCTATAATTTTAACCACAAGCAATGCATTGCGCATTTGAAGATGCTGCAGTCTCTGCTTCAGTCTGAAATTGAAGCAGATATGCGCACACACTTGCATATTCAAGAAATAAAAAAAAATAAAAAAATGATGCGGATGTGTAGAGTGTAGAGAACAAAGAAATGAAGGAAAGTGATGAAAACCATCACCTGAAAATATATACAGAAAGGAGGAAAAGCGAATTTGATTATGCTAACAGCAATAGGCTCATGTTTTTTCTTTTTCTTTTTTGGTTACAAAGGGGACAAAGGTCCAGTTAATACACTAACAAAAACTAATCTTGACCTAATTATTAAGAAGGTCATTACAAACAATCAACTAACTAATCTACTTTGTAAAAAAAAAAAAAAAGAAAAAAAAAAAGAAAAAAAAAAGAAAAAAAAAAAAACACTAATCTTGATTGAGGATTGATCAATCCTCAATCAAGATGATGCCCATTCGGCTCCAGCTCTCAATGACTTCGTGCTTTTTAGTCCAGGGTTTTCCGGACGGATCATAATAGACCTGCCATAAAAAATCTATAATAGATTAATTAAAGAAAAATAATAAAGCCTCTTTGGAAAGAAAATGCCACACAAACTACAAAATGAGAGAAAATTAAAGCTTCTTCATTTTTTTTTTCTTAAAGAAAATGTAGTGATTAAATTTACACATCGAAGGGGAAAGTGAGCTCAATCCAAAGGAAATTGTGACATCCCACATCGTTCAGGGGAGTGATCCTTATATGTATATTCCCATCCCTACCTAGCACGAGGCCTTTTGGGAGCTCACTGGCTTCGGATTCCATGGGAACTCTGAAGTTAAGCGAGTAGCGCACGAGAGCACTTCCATGATGGGTGACCCATCGGGAAGTTCTCATGTGAGTTCCCAGAAACAAAACCGTAAGGGCGTGGTCGGGGTCCAAAGCGGACAATATCGTGCTACAGTGGTGGAGCGGGCCCGGGAAGTGGTCCCCTTGGGTCGGGATGCGACAATTTGGTATTAGAGCCTAACCCTGGTTGCGAGTGTGCCGACGAGGACGTCGGGCCCCTAAAGGGGGTGGATTGTGACATCCCACATCGCCCAAGGGAGTGATCCTTATATGTATATTCCCATCCTTACCTAGCACGAGGCTTTTTGGGAACTCACTGGCTTCGGGTTCCATGGGAACTTCGAGGTTAAGCGAGTAGCGCACGAGAGCACTCCCAGGATGGGTGACCTATCGGGAAGTTCTCGTGTGAGTTCCTAGTGAACAATATCGTGCTACAGTGGTGGAGTGGGCTCGGGAAGTGGTCCCCTTGGGCCGGGATGTGACAATTTGGTATCAGAGCCTAACCCTGGTCGAGAGTGTGCCGACGAGGACGTTGGGCCCCAAGGGGGGTGGATTGTGACATCCCACATCGCCCAGGGGAGTGATCCTTATATGTATATTCTCATCCCTACCTAGCACGAGGCCTTTTGGGAGCTCACTGGCTTCTGGTTCCATGGGAACTCCGAAGTTAAGCGAGTAGTGCACGAGAGCACTTCCAGGATGGGTGACCTATCGGGAAGTTCTCGTGTGAGTTCCCAGAAACAAAACCGTGAGTGCGTGGTCAGGGCCCAAAGCGGACAATATCGTGCTACGGTGGTGGAGCGGGCCCGGGAAAGGGTCCGCCCCGGGCCGGGATGTGACAATTGGTATCAAAGCCTAACCCTGGTCGCGTGTGCGCCGACGAGGACGTCGGGCCCCTAAGGGGGATGGATTGTAACATCCCACATCACCCAGGGGAGTGATCCTTAAATGTATAGTCCCATCCCTACCTAGCACGAGGCCTTTTGGGAGCTCACTGGCTTCGGGTTCCATGGGAACTCTGAAGTTAAGCGAGTAGCGCACGAGAGCACTCCCAGGATGGGTGATCCATCGGGAAGTTCTCGTGTGAGTTCCCAGAAACAAAACCGTGAGGGCGTGGTCGGGGCCCAAAGCGGACAATATTGTGCTACGGTGGTGGAGCGGGCCTGGGAAGTGGTCCGTCCCGGGCCGGGATGTGACAGAAATAATATAAATATATAGTTATCCAATAAATTTTACCCCACCATATATATACAACGCTTCTTAATTGCTTACATGACCAACACGTAAAAATGTGACTATGAGAAAGAATTCTTCATGATTACGTGACCAACTTTAAAGTATGATTGTAAGAAATGATTTTATCCTCCTTTCATACAATTTTTGAAGAAAAAAGAAAATGAATTGTTATTAGCAATCCACAATATTCATCATACATAAACTTCTTCCTAGCTCATAAGAAAAATCATAAAAACAAATTCATCGTAATTACTAGTAATAATTTTACCCAGAAGCAAAACCAAGTTCCTTTCACAAACCTCAATTTCAAAAACTCCCTTCAAAATATTTCCATCATAATCCTTTGAAATTTCGAAAACAGTCAAAACATCAACATTAAGAAAAAAAAAAATCATGACACAGATACCAGATCGCATGAGGGGATAATGTGGAGGCTTACCCTGTAAAGCCGACCGGTTAGCATCATGACCCTTTCTTCTATAATCCAGCTGGGAAGTAGCCAGCTGTATTTAGCATGGGTGTTGTCATAGAGGGTCGATGTAAAGGGCTTTGCCCCACGCCTCCTCGCCCTCAGAGGTACCTTAGCTTCTACAATTTGTGCTGTCGCCAATGACATTGGCGACAAGCAGTTGTTTTCAAATTGATATTCAACTTGAGCTTGAGCAACGTTGTATGCCATTTCTGGCCCGTGACTTCAAGCCTTTTTTTTTATTTTTTTTGTTTTTCACTCTTTTTCCTGGGTGAAGACTTGAACTTATCAGAGCTTATGGTGCTTTTGTACCTCAGCTCAAACTCATATATATACACACTCTAAGTAAAACTGTGTGCGGGGAACTTTGCCATATCATACCTTATAAAAAATTTATTTTCGTTTCTGCCCCTGGTAATGTATTGTAACACGATTTATTTGCTAAATATCCCATTAGTCGTGGCTAGAAAAAAATATTTACCGCAAACACATGTGCAAACTATATTATGTCGGAAAAAATTGCAAAACAAATTAACATTTACTATCATTTTTTTTTATCACTGTGGTCTTTGCATGTTCTTAGTTGTTAGTTAATTAAGCATTAGTGTATTTTAGCTTGAACTTAGTGGCAGGGGATAACCAAAAAGTAGATTCAAATTTCTTATATTGGCTTACGTGTATTACGTACGTAAGTATATAAAGTACATTAGTGTACGTTTAACGAAGTGTGCATGCAAATTGTCGGCGCGATATAAGAACGTGCATGTGTAAGAATTCGAAGCTTCTAGCTTTGTTTTTATTACGGAAACACTGGATTTTGCCGGCTAACAGCTTGTACGGTTTGTGAAGAATTTAAAAGATAAGTTGACCGTAGAAACGCGATATTAGCTACCAAGCGCTCTTTCTATCATATATTATTTATAATGTAAGATCGATC
The DNA here is from genome assembly GCF_963583255.1 of Pyrus communis. Lineage (NCBI taxonomy): Eukaryota > Viridiplantae > Streptophyta > Magnoliopsida > Rosales > Rosaceae > Pyrus > Pyrus communis. The sequence goes on from NC_084818.1 coordinate 6,366,420, forward strand.
CTTAAAAGTCAAAATTTCAGAATAGTTTTTAGTTGATATATATTAAATCTCATATTGGTTTGATAAAGTACCTAAGAAACCTCGGTTGCTCAAGAGTATAGGTTCAACATAGGAAATTATGAAGAAATATATGAAAAGGCATTTTAACCAAGATAGGGGTTTTTGTTTTTTTGGGGCTAGGATTAATACGGGTTTATTATAAAACTTAGAAAAAAGTAAGGGCAAATTCTTAAAAATTTAAGAAGTAATGGGCACTCGTGCAAAATGTATAATTTAGATTTTCATATCTAAAGCATACCAAAACTGGAGATATAATTTGGGGTTTCATGTTTAAAGCATACCAAAGGTGGAGATATAATTTAGATTTTCATATTTAAAGCATACCAAAAGTGGAGATATAACTTAGATTTTCATATCTAAATGGCATACCAAAAGTGGAGATAATTGCGAATCCAAATACATTAAAAGATAATAAGTTCTTCGAGTAAACAAAATCCATATTAGATTTTGAATGTACATATGTAATTAATATGGGAAATTTTATTTAAAACCATGTAATCTCTTTCTACACCCAACTTAAATTTTAAATGTACATTATTCTTTTTACCCTATTGCATAATTGCCATCAAATACAAAATGAAATTAATAATAAAATTAAAATTTATCAATAAACCCACACACTATAATTAAATCTTATCATCACTCATTGGTTATCCTGTGTTCATTCTTACTAAAATCCTAATAGCTTTTATGGACAAAACAGGTTTTTTTTTATTTTTATTTTTTTATCGATGGATGGTGATTTTGAAGTTTTGAATTCTCCAACTAAAATATGACTCAATTTATGAAAATTTTTGTTCGTCTGATTTCAATTTTTCTTAGACTATAGAAAGATAAGTATTTGGGTTTCAATTTTTTTTCGTCAACGTTCTACAACAATTGTAATGAAAGTATTGATATATAAGGCCCTTTCTATGGAAAGTAGAAGTATTAGTAATTTGTTTGGCTTTGGCATATTAGAAAGTGAAAGTTGTTTTCGTGCTAGCCTGTCCTCCTATACGAAACCCTTCACTTCAACTTCATATTACAAATTTGTTGCAGTTCTAATGACATTTGTTTTCCTTCTAAGAAATTGCTTGGGGTAGTGCATGTTAGTGAGTGTAGGTTAGATGAATTTCTTTCATCAAATAAAATTAAATAATTGCAGCAAAAAACAGACACATACAAACACCGAAACACAAATAAATAAAAAACAACAGCCATGAAAAATGCCATATTATTGTACATAGCTCCAGTAGTGTAGTATCCCGCATTGGCAGGGTGAGGGTTGGTCCCTGACCTTATATGTACATGCCCCTTTTTTCCTAGCATGACGCGTTTTGGGTAGGTTCTCTTGCCCAAGAACAAATCCGTGAGGGCGTGGCCCAAAATGGACAATATCGTGCTACGGTGGAGTCGGGATGTGTCAATTTGGTATCAGAGCCAGACTCATTGTCCGTTCAGATGTGCGACGAGGACGTTGGTCTCCCTAAGGGGTGTGGATTGTAGTATCCCACATCGGTGGGGCAAGGGTTGGTCCCTGACCTTATATGTACATGCCCCTCTCTTCCTAGCATGACGTGTTTTGGGTAGTGAGGTTCTCTTGCCTAAGAACAAATCCGTGAAGGTATGGCCCAAAGCGGATAATATCGTGCTATGGCGGAGTCGGGATGTGACAAGTAGAAATTTGAAACTTTATCAAAAATCAAATAAGATGCAGAAAAAAAACGCAGAGAAAAATTTGAAAAACAAAAAGCTCTGTTTCTAAGGAGCTCAAGGTGGGAGGGGAGACAAATGACTCATAAGATTTTTTATTTTCGAGTTTCTTTGAGATTTTATTTTATAATGGGTGTAAAGATAAATATACTTTTTAATTGGGTTTGGTAGGGTACTTTAGGTAATAAATTTGGGTTAAAAAAGATATTAATTCTTTAATTAAGAATAATATGGGTGTAGAGAATAAGTTAAGTGTAGAAAGAGGTTAGATGTGTTCAAATAAAATTTCCCAATCAATATTTAAGAAGTGTTGACTATGCATAACAGACTTAACAGTTAGCAGTCCACCTAATTTTTCACCTTTATCCTTTCACACCAAACACACCTTACGCATATAATTAGTTACCAATAAGGTAATAAGCCAAAGATTAATACTTTTTTTTTTCTTTCTAAAATCCCTAAAAAGAAAAAGGAAAAAGTATACGTACGCAGATTTTATTCTATAATAAATAAAAAATTGGATACGAGTCTGGTTGTATGTCGACACCTTGTTTTACTTAAATCAGACTAATAGCAGTACATATGGTAAATTATCCCACATATTAAAAAAAGAACAAAGTAGTTACAAGTGATTTGCAATACGTACGCGTTGGCAAAGACACTCAAGATTGCATTGCTTCAACATTTAATTGATAGGAACAATCATGCATTCCAACCAACAAGTTCTTATGAATGAGTTTCAATAGAACCAATACTGATAGGTTCGAAAAGGATTCTCTTTCTAATGTTTTTAGCTGTTAATTAAAAAAAAATGACATTTAGAGCTGGGTCCAAAAAATCAACATGCTATTATGTTGAGTTCATACTAACTTATTTTCCAGTACTATTTTTCTTATATTCATTTTACATTTCAAACCACTTAGAATTTATTTTATACTTTCATTAAGTAGAACGTAATTAAGTTTTTGTATTCTTCTAGACTTGAGAATGTATTTGTAAAAAAATCATCAAAATTAGAGCTAAAACGACCGTTGAATCGAGATTTTTCATTTCTAACCGTAAAATGATTTCGTCCCATTACTTAATAACTGAATGTTTGTTGTTGTCATTTTTGACGTATGAGATCTTGAAGTATATACAAATTAACATGCTTGACAAACATTTTTACACTCCAGTGTACCCTTTAAATCTTATAACATCCAATAGCCTTGATTAAGAGTGATGTTAAACATAATGTATATATTTGTAAAAACACTAGAAGAAAAATGGCCAATCCAAACAAAAGGTTAAGTGTGCCTATTGAGACCTAAGGGCACCAATATATGTGTCATTTCACAATAGCAACGGTACAGCAACCAAAATTACATATGTGCCCTCTGTGAGCGTGCCCTTTAACCAAAAGGCACGATATGACGTTTAGTGCTCAAAGAGTTTGAGCACAATCAATGGTTATTTGGTGCTTCTGTTTTGACAAGGCTGTCAGACAGCTTTCCCATCCATTTTACCACAAATTTTGTAATTGTGCCCTATCGATTAAATATAAAAAAAAACAAAAAAAAAAAACGAAACACCTTACAAGCTGAAAACAAACACTTTACATGTTTAATCCCTAATTTTAAAAACATTCCAAAAAAATCATTACTGCACAACTGCATCTTCCTCAGAAAGCTTTGTTCATCCCATCTTCGTTGCTCCACAACTAACTCATCATTTCCACAAGCAGAGTTTCATCAACCCTCTACTCCCAAAGTATAGCTAAAACTTATGAATTTATTTGCATAAATATACAAAGAATTTCAAACAAAAAAACAAGAACTATTAATTGAGGAGACGTTGAGTTTCCTGCGGGAACAAATACAAAAAAAATTGTTAAAAAATTAGACAAAAAAAAAAAAAAAAAAAAACAAACAAAGGAAATGCCCAGATTCTAATTGTGTTCGTTTTGGGTCAATTCTCAACCAAACACAACATTCTAGCAGTCGAAATGAAGCTGGGAAAATCTACCATTTTGGTTCCCAGTCGTGGCCATAGTTGGCCGGGAAACAGCCTAGAAGGTCGCTGGTTTAGCCGGAAAAACTAGGGCTTCCCGAGTTGGAACTGCACCAAAACTCTACCAATCATGCATGCAGACTCAGGAATTGCACCAGAACATCAAAAGGAAGAGAAACAAGGTGATCCCGAGACTTACCTTGGCTGTGTATGGCGGAATTTCACCGGAAAACCTCCGAGTTCGAACAGAGGTCATGAGCCCTCGGGTTAAGTTCCAAACCGCGCTTTCTGTCCTCGTCTCAGGGTCCGGAAGACATGTAGGGACGAGGTTAATCAGTTGGTGGTGGTGGCGGCGTGATTAAAGTGGTTGAAGTTGAAATGGTAGAGTGTGAGAGTGATTAAAGTGAGAGTTTTAATGGGGAGAGGAAAAGATGGCACGGAGAAAGAAAAGTAAATAAAAATACAAAGGGATGACAAAACCAAGATCATGAACATTGTGCCCATTGCTTATAAAGCACAATTTAGTGAGTTGCTGCCCAATGTAAGAGCACAAATAGCTCTCTTCCGTGCAGCTATTATTGAATCACAAAACTTGAATTTCGTGCTCAATAGCTCATTTAAAAAAATAAAATAAAATAACTAAACGGCCTCCTGTCTGAGCAAAATCTGATTTCAGTGATTCCACCGTCAATGGCCTTCCTTTTTTACCCCGTCTCAGCAATAACACACCAAGCTTTTGCACTTTTCTGAGCAACAAACACTAAACGTTCAAACAGATAATAAGATTAAATATAAATGTACAATATTTGTTTTTGGCCCCATACAGATAATAAGACTAAATATAAATTTACAATATTTGTTATTGGCCCTTTTCGAATCTGCCATAAAGAAAACTTGTAGACATAACAAAATTAAGAACCCGCGACGCAAGTCCACCACAACCCCGATGAGGCCATCATTTCCTGAATGGTTCCGAGGATTTCAGCCTCAAAAAGAGAGATGGGTTTCGGTCATTCCTCAAACCAAATCAGCTTCGTGGTCATGAACTCTTCCATAGCTCCTAAGAAAAATATATAAAGAAAATTCAAAATATTTGATCTACTATTGAATTTTTGATGGAAGACCTATTATGATTCGTCTGAGAGACCATAAGTTCTTACTAAACTTGAAGTCTTCAACCAGAAAACATTAAAAAGAGAAAAAGAAGAACTTCAAGTCACCAATTGGCAAATAATGGTGGTGAAGAAGTTCATTTTGGATATGAGAACTGTTTATCGCCAATGTCATTGGCGACGGCACAAAAAGTTGAACCAAAGGTATGTTGGAGGACGAGGAGGCGCAAGGCAAAGCCCTTTAATTACATCGTTCCTCTATGACCACATCATTCATAAATGCAGCTGGCTACTTTCTAGCTGGATTTCAGAGGAGGGTACAGCTAGGGATGGGCAACAGTCATGGTGGGCCGGTAACTGCGATTATTTACTCATAATCATTTAAGCTTTTACCCACATAACCGTTTACCAGTTAGGTATTTACATAAATAGGTATACCCATACCCATAACCGTTTGTAAACGGTTAACCATACCCATAACCGCATACCCATTTGCCCATAACCGCGTACCCGTTTACTTTTTTATTTTACCCGTCTACCTATTTTTTTAACAACTTGAAAATTAAAAAGAAATTTGTCATAATTTTCTTTTTCCTAACTATTAAATACCATAATAAGTACATTTAACATGTATTTTTATATTAACGGCAATATTATTTATGAATATATGTGATGTCTCCCAATTATTTGACGGTCAATCTATTACAATAATCATGTATGGTTGTAGATTAATTAATATTCTTGTATACATACATACATATATATATATATATATACATACATATATATATATATATATATATATATGTGTGTGTGTGTGTGTAAGTACGCATCAGTTTGCTAAAAGGCTAATTTGATAAATACTTGGATTTTTATTTAGAAACATATGTTCATCGTTCCAAGCCATTTAATCGATTTCTAATTTTGGGGTCAAATATTTATTGAAAACTCGAGGCCAACTATATGTATATGTACGCATCATCTAATAATAACACGTTTCTAAATGCTCAAGGTAATCATTATCTTGAATTGGTCAAAGCTCCAAAAGACTCCAAAATAAAATTGTCGAACACTAATGCTTTAGCACATTCAATCACATATATTAAACATTAGCCCGTTCTATCAACTACATTTTTCTCTCAAGTGAGGCATATATATATATATATATTATATGGCCTTTATAACCAAATATATCTCGGGATACTAAACCTAGTTAGAAACTATTTTTTTTTTTTAAGTTTTACATATATTAAAATAAACGGTTAAATGGGTACCTATTTATAACCGCAGGTAATACTCATAACCGCTTATTTAAATTTCACCGGTAAACGGTTATACCCATAACCATTTATTTATCTAAACGGTTACCCATAACCATAACCGTCAAATTTAAATGGACAGATTACCATGGTTACCCATAACCAATGGGTATTTGCCCATCCCTAGTGAGGATCCTCCTAACCAAGCCCATCGGGGCTGTTGACATTTTATCCAACGGCTACAATTATTATAACTTTTAGAAGGGCCCTCTGTTTGTAGCCGTTGGATAAAATTTCAACGGCCCGATGGGCTTGGTCAGGAGGATCCTCACCCTTTGCTCAGGAGAGGATCCTGATCCACATGTTTTGATATGGGTCTAATGAATTGCACAGTCATAGGTGGGGTTTAATAAGTAGAGCAATTAAAGTGTCCATAATTTGAAAACAAAATTGCACCGACTGTCGTTGAATGTTTTATCATAACTCTTCCATAATTAACATGGAACTTTAAGTTACACATCAAATCTCCTCATTTCATAAAAAACTCTCATCTTTTTTAGTGTAAAATCTATCATTGTATTAAAAAAAAAAGTTACTCATCAAATCTCGTTGTTTCATCAAAAACTCTATCTGACTCCTGTTTTAAATTTTCCTCGCGATTCCTGCATATTAGTATCCAAATTTGAATTTGAATTCGCATGAAGTTATGAGAACTACAAGTAATTTTACATGTTTTCATTGAGTCGTTTACAACAGTAAGCTTCATTTTTGCTGGTATTTGTTACATGATTCGCGAGCATTATACATTGATTGTCTTATGTAAGTAATTGCTCAAGAGGCTTTTGACATTGATTGTGTTAGCTTTGGGGGCTTTTAACATTACCAAGATGGAGGACTACATCTTACTGTTAGAATCATGTAAAATTACTTATTCCACCATGATAGGTAGTTACAATATGATAGGTAGTTTAGCTTGTACAAGTACTTACATGGCAGGTAGTTCAGACTGTAAAAGTACTTATATAATAGGTAGTTTGGATTATAAAAGATCAGTTGAAATCTAAGTTTATGCCGACTAATATTATAATATGATAGGTAGTTTAGCTTGTACAAGTACTTATATGACATGTAGTTTAGACTGTAAAAGTACTTATATGATAGGTAGTTTAGATTGCAAAAGATCAGCTGAAATCTCGGTTTATGCCGACTAATAGGGTACCTAAGTTGAAAAAAAAAAGAAAAATAATATAACTAATAGCGAGGCCCCCCCAAGAGATTTATAGGTGTCCGAAATTTTGGAAATGTCCTAAATTAGTTTTAGGAAATATGTGGTGCGAATAGAATGATTCTAACTATGGCTTACAGCACACAACTTTTTGTGAAATTTTTTTTTGAAATTTTTAGCTTTAAGAAAAATTTTGCACTGGAGTTAAAAGAAAATATTGCAAAATCTTTGGATGTGATACTACCGATTATTAGGTCCTGAAACTATTTTTTATTGATTCTTAAAGTGAGAAAATAGAAAACTATCTTAAATTTGGGTTTTAAATCATTGATTACAAGTGTTTAAAAATGAATTATAATATATTTTGCACGGAAAAAATATATTTTGAAAAACACGAATATGATTGTTTGTTGTTATGGTAAGAGAAATAAAAGAAACATTAACAAAATAAAAAAAAATAACAAACTGAAAAAAAAAATTGAAAAGGGAGGGATCGGTATGAAGAGAGCGACTTTTTTGGATAATAATCGCTATTATTTTAGCGATTATCTCCTTGAAGTATCGCTATAAAAGAACCGATCGTATCATTTTATATTTTTTTTTCTTTTTCCATTGAATAGCTATAGTAGAGTAAAATAGTAATCACAATGCAAAGTATCAACCTAACAACAAAAAGTCCTGACACATGGAGTCCTATTAATGGACCTAAATAAAAAAATAACTAAAAATTGGACTAATGTAATTGTTAGGCCATAAAATTGGGAAATGAATCATTTCCGGATCTCTTCCACCAAATCCACCCAATCACCTAATTCGGACCCTTGAAATATATGTGAATGCCCACATAAAGAAAACAACCACTTATGGCTAAGGGTGGAAAGTGGAAGAATAGAAGTCAAAATTATATTGCTTAAATAGTAGAAGTTTGGTTTTTATTGTTTTGGTGTGTAAGCATTTTACATGCATTAAAAGAGACGTATACTTGTATCGTATGGGTAGTACAAAAAGATGAAATGTTTTTCTCATTTGTCCCTCTCTACGTTCATTTCTCTTATCTAATACTAGTGAAGAAAATAAACAAAATAATACATGGCTCCCATTTCACTTCAATTTCTAACAACTCTGATAATATATATAGGTACGCATCATCTGATAATAACATGTTTCCAAATGCTCAAGGTAATCATTATCTTGAATCTGTCAAAGCTCCAAAAGACTCCAAAACAAAACTATCGAACACTCTAATGCTTTAGCACATTCAATCATATATATTAAACATTAGCCCGTTCTATCAACTATATTTTTCTCTCAAGTGAGGCATAAATATATATATATATATATATATATATATATATATATATTATACAGCCCTTTATAACCAATTATATCTTGGGATACTAAACCTAGTTAGAAACTTTTTTTTTATTTTTTTATTTTAGTTTTACATATATTAAAATAAACGGTTAAATGGGCACCCATTTATAACCACCCATTTAAATTTGACGAGTAAATAGTTATACCCATAACCGTTTATTTATCTAAACGGTTACCTGTAACCGTAACCGTCAAATTTAAATGAGCGGATAACTGTGGTTACCCATAACTAATGGGTATTTGCCCATCCCTAGGTACAACAATGAGAACCGAAAGGCTCTACAAGGTAATATAGAGGCATACAGTAGCCTTTTAGAGACTAAGGTTCACACCATTTGTCTTTCCTCTGCCATCCATCCGGGAAGCAGCCAACTATATTTACTTCGTGGAAAATGGATGTAAAGGGCTTTGCCTCACCCCTCCTTGCCCTCAGCATACTTTGATTCCACTTCGCGTGCAGCGCCAGTGATATTGGAGACAAATAATGATTTTAAAATTCAAATGAACTTCTTAACTACCATTATTTGTTATTTGGTGACTCCCATAAGAGAGTAAGCTAAACTTTGTCAAGAGAATATCACATAATATCTCTGAATTTATATGATGAAGAAAAAAGGCGAATGGTGTGAATCGGCATGCTCTTCAAGGTAACTATATGAAAAAGGAAAAATCTAGATTGGCAGTTTGAAAATATTGTAGGCATAAATTTGTGCAGGGCTGCTCTCCTAAGGTCCTCTTTTAAAGGATTTGTGAGGACCTCTTTTATATAAACCATTAGATTAATCCAACGGTAGCAAAACTGAAGAGGTTATATTATGCTGTTACACCTAAACAAAATGAAACACAAAAAACGTTGCAAAAAAAAAAAAAAAAATGAAACACAAAAAAAAAGGTTTTGTTGTCAGATTTCGCAGAAATTATAGAACCAATATTCGAAATCGAAACGATAGAGTTATCGAGTCAAAGAAGCAACGAAGAGTACCATAACTAGCCTTAATTTGTACAACAATAATAGTCAGGCTACATAATTTGGTAAATCCACCACCACCCCCCTTTCCTTGATCGAGGCAGATCCAAATTGTGAAGGTTTTTTCTTTTCCTCCTTTTATTTTCTGTTTAATTGTAATCCATAACAGAATTCTGTTGTGCCTTAGCTGATTATCTTCACCAACATACAAACCCACAGTTGAATAGTTTAAAATACAAGAAATAAAGACACCGAGAAATCGGTTCGGCAAAAACCTGCCTACGTCATCGGAGAGATATTGCTCTTTACTATGAGAAAAACAGTACAAGTTACACATGATTTAAATCGACATAACCCAATCCCATATCCCTTATACACCCACTCACAAAATTTTCCCAAGAGCCTCACTCTACCCCAAGAGTTCTTTCACAAGAGATCTTTCACTCTAGCTCTCTTGATTTCTCTCTCACCCGTGCCCATGGTAGAGCCAAATGCTCTCACCATCTCTTTGGATGCTTTTCTCTTCATCCGTTCCTTCTCCTTTGGCAAGGCATTTAAATAAAAAACAACCTCTTTTCTTCTCCTCCTTTCTTCCACCCGAAAGCCAAATAATTATGGCTTTGAAAAAGCCACAAAACAAGGAGCAAATTAAGCCACAAAACAAGCCACAAAACAAGGAAACATAATCCTCATCATGATGTTCCCTCATCAATATTGTTTTGTTTCCTAGCCTAATTTGGCCACTATCCAACAAATTCTAGATGCAATGCAATGCGAGATCGATCGATGGATGTGAAAGATTTGAGATTAATTAAGGAAGAAGGATTAGGGAAGAATGAATGCCAGAAATGACATAAACAAGAAAGAAGAGGAGAGGGAAGGGAAGACGAGGGAAAAGAAGACATGGCTGCTCTTCCAAGTCTAAGGATCCTGCAAAATCTGAAATCGCGGCCTATTCTCCTCCAACCTACGTAATCTGAAGTCGTGAACCCTGTTTTTTTGGAGTTTCATTTCGTTTAGGTATAAGAGGATTATATAATCTTATTAGTTTTGCTACCGTTAGATTAATTTGATGGCTCATATAAAAGGGGTACTCACAAGTCCTGCAAAAGAGGAACTTAGATAGCAACTCTATAAATTTGTGTGTGTTGTCTTTTTGTCGATGTGATATCAAGTTTTGACACAACGTATCTGGTTTTGTTTTTCGCACATGTTTGACAATGACTCATTGTTATCTTTACATTAATTACTTAACGTTGAAAAGAATCTATATGAATTAATTGAAATGGATATTACACGCAAAGTAATGCTAGGGAGACTAAGTTTGTAGACTAAATTTTGTAAACTAAATGACATGTAAGTTGGTGATTAGATTATTACTTAATCATTGATAAACGTGCTCATTTACTATTGATGACACCTCATTTGGTTTGCTAATTTAGTCTACAAATTTAGTTTCCCTAACATTACTCTTACACGCATATCTGATTTTGTTTTTTCTCACTTGTTTGACAATGAGTCGTTGTTATATTTACATTAATTACTTGACATTGAAAGAAATCTATACGAATTAATGGAGATGAATATGACACACATCTTTTGTGAAGAGATTCAATGTACGAAAAAAATAAGAAAATAAGAAAGAAAAAATTTGACGAAATTTATTATTAGCATAAGATCCGTAAATAAATAAATAAAACATCTTTAGAAAAAAAAAACCCAACTTTCTCCGTGTCACTCATTTTTTTTTTATAGAAATGATTTTTAGACATCCTTATTAGCTTCTCACATAATTAACCCTCTTTTTTATTGAATATTTTTCGAATAATGCCAGAAGCTTGTCCATGCTCGCTGGTTTTTCACAAAGAATCCAAACCGAGGACAATGACAGTAACCGTAAAATACTCACAAGAGAAGAAGAGTCGAAAGCAAGTGCTTTTAGAATCTCAAAAAGACTTTAGAATCCCCATGTTTCATGACGCATCTAAGCATCCTGAAACATATTTTTCCATCCCCAGTGATTTGTTTGATGGTGGTCTAACTAAAACTGCAGGCGAAATGATCTTCACTGCGTTCAAAACGCCCTCTTTCAATGAGTTTCTGTTTCTTTTATGCGTACACACATGCATATCCAAGGAAAAAAAAATGATGCGACTGTGTAGGGTGTAGAGAACAAAGGAATGAAGGAAAGTGAAGAAAACCATCACCTGAAATACATATACAGAAAGGAGGTAAAGCGAATTTGATTATGCTAACAGCATTTGGCTCATCTTTCTTTCTTTCTTTGTTTTTTTGTTTTTTTGTTACAAAGGGGACAAAAGTCCAGTTAACACACTAACAACAACTAATCTTGACCTAATTATTAAGAAGGCCATTACAGACAAACAACTAACTAATGTTGATTGAGGATTGATCAATCCTCAATCAAGGTGATATCCATTCTGCTCCGATTATCTATCACTTCATGCTTCTTGGTCCATGGTTTTCCGGACTGATCATAGTAGATCGCATAAGGGGATAATGTGGAGGCTTACCCTGTAGAGCCGACCAGTTAGCATCATGACCCTTTCCTCTATGATCCAGCCGGGAAGTAGCCAGCTGTAGTTAGCATTGGTGTTGTCATGGAGGGTCGACGTAAAGGGCTTTGCCCCACGCCTCCTTGCCCTCAGAGTCTCCTTAGCTTCAACAATTTGTGCTGTCGCCAATGACATTGGCGACAAGCAGTTGTTTTCAAATTGATATTCAACTTGAGCTTGAGCAACGTTGTATGCCATTTCCGGCCCGTGACTTCAAGCTTCTTCTTTTTTTTTTTCTCACTCTTTTTCCTGGGTGAAGACTTGAAGTCCTTAGCAGCCTATGATGATGGTGATATGTACATCTGGTAAATCATTGATTCGATCATTAAAAAATGCGTACAAGTCAAATTCTCCAAAGCCCTCATCACATTCCCCTTCACCATGGTCATCAGATGTCTCAAAACCTTGCATCATGTTCTTGATGTAAATAAAAACCTAAAGAAATTAAAAATCAATATAGTCTATCTTGTTTGTAAACACATACGAAATACACTTGTCTTGGGTTCTTTTTATAGATGAAGTGGAAGGATCTTGAACATCAATTTTGAAAATACGGTGGGCGTAAAACTGTGTGTGCAAAACTATGTGCACAAAACTGTGTGCGCCTTTTAAGTGTGATATGCCTTGTTTGCCTTCTGTCCTTCAAACCCATTTAACAATTGTCCATTCTTATCTTTATATTAATTGCTCGATATCAAAAGGAATCTTTACAAATTAACTCAAACAGATGTGAGACGCGTTTTGAAATGTGACATTATTATTCATAAATATACATATTTTGTGTAATGGCTTCCACATGAGTTAATTCTAGTAACGTGTCTCATGGCTTTCATTCATCATTCTTTTGCCCGAGCTAGGATGCAAAAGTCTGCATCACTCTTCACTATACGCGGGCTCTGTTGGGCTTTCACGTGAACTTAAGACCTTGAGTTTGGTTTTTTTTTATTTTTTTTTTTATTTTTATTTCCTGACTTGGTTGGCTTACTAGGGAAAAGGAAAAACTAGGTCTAGTCTCTCTCAAACTCACATGTGAACTTCAAAGATTGTGAGCCTAGATCTTTGGGCTCTCAAGCATCCCAAAGTCTTCCATAATCTTGACTCCTTGTAGGCCCGATAAATTTTTGTAATCATCCACACCACAATTCACTAGGCAAGCCCCAACGTGTCACTTGAGCTCATTTTAGTGTGAATAGTACGTAGTTAGTGTGATCGAGCTTGTCATGATGAATATGCATGGATTTATATGGGCATGCCATAACTTATACAAATGTCTGGTTTATTTATCACAGCGTGACATGGTTGCAAATATTTTCCTTTCTAGGTTCCACACATTTGCATGCATTTAGGCTTGACTTGGAGCTTGTATCACAATCGGGCCTTGAAATTTAATTGAGTTTGCATGTGACATTTTTTAGCCTCAATACATAAGATATTACAAAATTCAAATGTGACTATCAAAAACCAAAAACTACATCTTTAAACGATATGCTGTGTGAAATATATATCATAGAGCTAGAAAAAACAGAAAATACAGACAACCAATCAAACCTATATGTGATCCAGCGCCTTCAAGAAAACAAAGAAAACACCAAGCTCGACGTTTTGCACTAACAATCTCGTTGTTCCATTTTTAAAAGAGGCAAATGCCTTATCATTCAAGTATATGTACAAGGTATAAACTCCTTTCTGACATAATTTGTATACATGTGATTTATGTGGTGTCAAACACACCAAATTCACCATAGTCACAATCTAAGTGAAAACAAGTTGAATAGTTTGCATGTCAACCATTTGCCATATTCTTTAAGAAGAATGAACTCGACCAATTAAAATATATGTGCATGCAACTGCTTAAACTTGGTGTTAATCACAGTTTATTTCTTTTTTGACTTAAATTTCCTTGAACATCCTATTTCTTTTCGTTCAATAAAACTATATTGCTCTTATTTCTCAAAGCTAGCATTGAATTAAAACCAAAAACCATATAGACAACCAGAGTCATCGCAATTCGGGCTAGAAAATTATTAAACCCTAATTAGAAACTTTCTTTCTTGATGCCTTGCAGAAAAATAATAAGAGTAGGTGCTTTGCATTCTTGGTGTGCTAAATGCGTGCCGACCTGTGTGTTCTTGGACATTAACCCTCAGCCTCTCGTTTTTTACATAAGTTACAAACCGCGCAAAGATACTCGAACATGTCAGTTTATTGCCTTCCAGGGAAAAAAAGAAGAAAACAAAAAAACAACAAAATCAGTGTGTGTAAGGGTAAAGATAGAGAGACTAAAATTTTAAATTAAATTTTGTAAACTAAATGACATAGGAGCTGATAATTGGATTATTATTTAAATGTTCATTAATGTGTTTACTTTTTATTAATGACATATCATTTAGTTTGTAAATTTAGTTCAAAAAATTTAGTTCCCTTAGCTTTTAAACAATTATTTTTGTATCATTTAGACAATTATTTTTGTGGACACGGTGGCTACTCAGGAAAATTAGGTCAAAATGTTGAGGAATGTTATAGATATTAAATTTGTAGACCAAATTTGCAAGCCAAATAATTTGTTACCAATAGAAAATTAGTACGTTTATCAACATTTACTAATAATCCAATCATCAACTTTTATGCTATTTAATTTACAAAATTTTATTTATAAGTTTAGTCTCCTTAACATTAATTCCAAAAAGTTTGGTTCGGTTCACACTTTGGATATTTTGGAACATCGAATTTTGAAGATGCTTTGTTCACTGTGTTTTAATTTTAAACGTGTGGAATAAAGAGATAAAGTTCTCAATGAACACGTTGAAATATGGACACACACTTCTGATTAAACTAGTAACAGTGTTTTGTTATTTCCACGTGATAACATGTCCATATAGATAATCTATTCGTCTTAAGGTAGTTATTTTAAGGTTTTGATGTGTAATAAAGAGATCAAGTTCAACCTCATAATTAAGCATACATCAAGAAAATTCAACAGGATTTAGCAGTGAATATAAATCACAAATGAAATTGATATTTGACCAACTACAGGTCACAATCCCATTGTCCATTATCTTCTTATTTCCTAGCCTCGGTTTCTTTCCCCTTCCCCACTATAAATACTTGACCGCCGACACCCCAATCCCACAAAGGAAAAGGAGAAAATCTAACTTCTCCCAAAACACCACCACAAAAATGAAAAGAAAAACAACCATGGCTACCACCAAGCTTCTCCTCTCCCTTCTCCTCCTCGTTCAGCTCGCCGCCACTGCCTACTCCATCGGCGTAAACTACGGTACTCTCGCCGACAACCTCCCGCCCCCGGCCCAAGTCGCCAACTTCCTCAAAACACAAACCAACATCGACGCCGTCAAAATCTTCGACGCCAACCCCGACATCATCAAGGCCTTCGCCAACTCCAACATCTCCTTGACTATCACCGTCCCCAACAGCGAGATCCCAAGCCTCACCAAGCTCCGCACTGCTCGCCTTTGGATCATTGATCACGTCAAGCCGTTTTACCCTGCAAGCAAAATCAAGTACATTGGCATGGGAAACGAGGTCCTTCACTGGGGGGACGATGCTCTCAAGTCGAGCCTCGTCCCTGCCATGAAGACTTTGAACAACGCTTTGGTCCTCGAGGGGATTAAAGACGTCAAAGTCTCCACCCCTCACTCGCTCGGAATCATGTTGGCCTCCGAACCCCCCAGCATGGGCAGGTTCAGACCGGAAGTGATTCCAATTCTGACCCAAATGCTCCGGTTCTGTAGCCAAACCAAATCGCCTTTCATGGTCAATCCGTATCCGTACTTCGGGTGGTCACCCGAAAGGGAGAACTACGCTCTTTTCGGACCAAACGAGGGAGTGCACGATAAATTCACCGGCAAGTTTTACACTAACATGTTCGATGGGTTGCTGGACGCGGTTTACTCAGCTGCCAAGGCAATCGGGTTCAGTGACGTGAACTTGATTGCAGCCGAGACCGGTTGGCCTTCGGCTTGCGAGTTCCCGGTTTGCTCGGTTCAGAACGCTGTGGACTACAACGGGAACTTGATCAAGCATGTTGAGTCTGGGAAGGGTACGCCATTGATGCCGAACCGGAAATTCGAGACTTACATCTTTGCTTTGTTCAATGAGAACCAGAAACCCGGTCCCGCCGCAGAGAAGAACTGGGGGCTGTTCAAACCGGACATGACTCCGGTTTACAATGCTGGGGTTATGCGCAATCAACAGGTTGGTAATGGTTCTTGATTAATCGTCTTGTGATTTTTCCTTTCACTTTTGTTACCTTATTAAGTAATGTGACATGGAATATTTCTGCGCCTCACTAATAAAGATGAAAAATAATACAGTTCACAAAAATAATAATTGCAAATTCATCCAATTTATTGAATTGAATTGCTATGACTAAATAATGTGTAAAGTGAACCGATGACTTCAGTTTTTGGTTTGATTTTTTATGTAAATTTGTAATTTAATGAATCAAGATAAGAAACAAATGAAACGTTGTCAACTGAATAGTAAACGTAAAATTTTAGTTACTTCATGTTCTTTAATTGGGTACAAATTAACCAAATTGAATAGTCAACCTGCACTCATTCTTCAACAAATCGACATTCGAATAGAAGTTTGAACTTCAGTATAATAGAACTACATATTTTCTTAATAATGTGGCTTAATTCATGTCTACATTGACAATATTATTATTACCATAATAATGTATCATGCATACTAAATTGTTGTATGATTTAGGGTGGTGCAACTCCTGAACCAACAATGAAAATTCCAACACAACCTTCTACACCAGCTGCACCAAAAAGCGGGAAACAGGGAAAGCCTGCCAAACCAGCAAAACCAGCAACACCGGCAGCAGGAGGCAACAACAGCGGCAAGAAGTGGTGCGTGGCAAAACCAGGAGCCACGGACCAAGTATTGCAATCAAACATTGACTACGTCTGCGGCACCGGCGTTGACTGCAAGTCCGTTCAGCCTGGCGGCGCTTGCTTCGATAACAACGTTAGGCCCCGTGCGTCTTACCTCATGAATACTTACTACCAGGCTAACGGCCTTCATGACTTTAACTGTGATTTCTCTGGGTCCGGACAAATCACCACCACTGACCCAAGCCGCGGCTCTTGTAAATACAACGCTTGAGCGGCTGAGCTTGAGGAGACGATTTGAGCAACGGAAGGTATGATTTTTTCCAATTTGGGGCATTGTTTCAATGGCCAAGAAATTGATTAGGAAAGAATATGTTTGAACAAACAACTTGAAGAAACCCCTAAACGATTACCACAAAAGCCATCAACACAAATTTGTTACAAAGATAATAGATGCAACATATTCATATTGTCAGCTACAACCAGTTATCGCCGAGGAATGAGGTCGCATAAAGTTATTTTTCGTAGACAAAACTACATACATTATCTAGCCATTACTAAAGCGCGACCAACCCTACAACGAGAAGGGATCACCAAATAGCTCATCTCCCTCTTTCCGTACTTTATATTAGAAAACAATGAACATAAAGCAATCAAGGGTTACTTCTTACAAATCTGCCTAAAACCTTAACAACTTCAAACTCAAGTAAAGCAACAAAACGCATTTTGGGCTGTGCCAAATCCAGTCCTCAAATCGTATTCTTAAGAATAGGGCTGGTGAAGCCAGGCCTAGACTATTGCTACTAGATTTGTCTTTGGGCTGTGACAACATTGAGACCAAAAGCAACAAAAAGAAAATATAATATCAGTTATTTTGGGAATGATATGAAGTAGGGTTTCGGGAAGAGAGTTTTAAATTTGAATTATCATGCAGAAAATGATAGTTAATATGAGTAAAGATAACATATAGCTTACAAACCTAAGGGCCCCCTGATAACGACATCCAACCTGCAGACTATAGTTTTGTCTCTGTATAGTGTGTTTATATGAATCATACAAACTCACTAATTACCTTTAACTGAATTATTGCTTTCAAATTTCTTCTCCATGTTGCCGACGTCGAAAGACTGACATCGAAGGATGGAAATCTAACCTAACATAAAGTCAGATAAAAAGTTGCATACATGAATTTTCAGGCTACATCGGCGCTACATTAATGAACAGTTTATATGTGAGTGGCCAGTTGTTTTCTGGATTGATTGTTACTATTATTGGTTGGTTTCTTGTCTTTTAAGCAAGTGAAGACATAAAATGCTTCTTTTGTAAGTCTCAATTAATCTGAGATGACTTTGTTACGATTGTTAACTGCATGCCTCTCATCATTTCTCTTCCACAGGATATATATATGCTCTTAGCTGGTGTAGTACTCTTGCAATTGATTTACCAAATAAAATAAAACTATGAGGATCTCCAGTACACAATCTTATGGTATAACATGTATTGTTTCTTCACATACATTAATTTGGAAAAAAAAGAATATAAATAATCATGCAAAATAATTTCATCACGGGTATTTTATGTGCACGCAACGAAAATTTGGATGTAGTATTCCTATTTTGTTATATTCCTTACACATTTTTATCCAGTCATAATAATCTTTCTTATATTTCATTTCGAGAGAGAACAAGAATTTGAGTTTTCATATCGTTGTGAGTAGGGGTGGTTTTTGATGTATCAGATCGGAAACAAGCATTCCAATGTTAATCCAAAAAAGTTTCGAAATCAAGTATTAGTTCCAATTTCAAAATTTTGGAGTATTAGAATTTATCAGAAATTTCGAATCGGTTTTATCTCTGAATTTTGGGAACATAATTCAGATCTACCACATTTTGCAACACTTTGAAAATTTTCATATGTTTATGTATCTATCAACCATTCAATATTTTTTATGTGATTTTTTGATATTTGTAGGCTGTTATGTGGGTATATGACATAATTATATTAGGCAAAATAAAATAATATGTTTAATTATATTCTTCATTTTATGTATATTAATATAATTAAATATATAAAATACGTAATAATGTAACATCCCACATCGTTCAGGAAAGTGGATCCTATAAGTCTTATATGTATATTCTCATCTCTACCTAGCACGAGGCTTTTTGGGAGCTCACTGGTTTTGCGTTCCGTAGGAACTCTGAAGTTAAGCGAGTTTGCACAAGAGCAATCCCAGGATGGGTGACCCATTGGGAAGTTCTCGTGTGAGTTCCTAAAAACAAAACCGTGAGGGCGTGGTTGGGGCTCAAAGCGAACAATATCGTGCTACGGTAGAGTAGAGCCCAGGATGTGGTGGGAGCCCGGGTCGAGATGTGATAATTTGGTATCAAAACCAATCCCTGCCCGGAAGTGTGCCGACGAGGATGTAGGGCCCCTAAGAGGGATGGATTGTAACTTCTCACATCGCCCAGCCTTATATGTATATTCTCATCTCTACCTAGCACGAGGCCTTTTGGGAGCTCACTGGCTTAGCGTTCCGTAAGAACTCCTAAGTTAAGTGAGTTCGTATGAGAGCAATCTTAGGATGGGTGATCCACTAGGAAGTTCTCGTGTGAGTTTCCAAAAACAAAACCGTGAGGGCGTGGTCGGGGCCCAAAGCGGACAATATTGTGTTCCGATAGAGTCGAACCCGGGATGTGGTGGAGCCCGGATCGGAATGTGACAAATAAAGTATAACTAAATATACAATAAACATGATATGACAATAGAGCATACTTCGAATAGGATAAGTACATTCCAATTGTCATTTAATTCTTCAAAAATTTTCTGAATAGGAAATGTTGGGGCTCGAATTAGAAATTTTCGATTAGTATTAGAATCAAATTCAACTTGCACCTTTAGATGTGAGAGTAAATGAGCTATCATTGAAATTATATTAATAGAGTGATAATTAATGTGA
This sequence comes from Pyrus communis, assembly GCF_963583255.1. Classification (NCBI taxonomy): domain Eukaryota; kingdom Viridiplantae; phylum Streptophyta; class Magnoliopsida; order Rosales; family Rosaceae; genus Pyrus; species Pyrus communis. Next base: position 6,386,498 of record NC_084818.1, read on the forward strand.
GTCGCATATATACTTTGTATACATGAATCGAAGAATCAACTTTAACCCATAAAATCTCAATATATTCACTGGTAAAAAAAACCGAGAGTGAAAATCATTACCTCAACGTTCATTCTTATATGCTCTTTATCTTTTTATCTTTTTCTTTGTTTAAAAAGTTGATGCACCATTGACAGATAGACTCCCATTTAACTTTTGATTTTTTTTTTTTGTAAATATTTATACACGTTTTGTACTCTTTGTCGTGCTTCAAATGACAAACCCTTAAAAAAAAAATATGCTAGGCCCCCTTACTGCCTGTTGGAATATCTTGTAAGAGTTGTTGCCTTTAGTTGGTTGGTACTCTCACAACCTCTAGTCTAGCATATCTTTCCCATGAATTGATTGAAGGCAACGGTGACTTTGGTCGCTAGGAAACCACTTTAATTTAATCGGAAGACTTTTGGGTTGTAATCAGATGAGTCGCATGAGGCAACCATATCTTATCTCTCTACTACTTAAGGTTAGTATTCTCCATTGAGTATGAGTCCTTCCTCTCATGCTAACAGAAGTTTTTAAGATTGTCGTATTGTGAACTAATTTGTATAGAAAGTATCTGTGTAAGACAGTCGTTCTTTGTTTTGTTAAAGAACTAATTTTATATCAATAACATTTTGATACATTCTTTATTGATGCCTTACCAGCACAATATTAATAATTTGTTCTTTAATTAAAAAATGGACATCCTAATAAAAAAAACTGTTAATTTATGTATGTGAATCTCATATGCATTAGCAGGAGATTAGGGATTGATGATACATGAATTTGAGCAAATGGGTGCAATTATGATTGGAGGGGGTCTCAAAAACGTGGTCCTACTCTCACTTAGCTCATATGTGAAACATAGAGAGGATAATCATCATTTACAAACCCAAAATCTTCTATTTAGTTGCAGATGTCATGATTCTGAATTCTGGTAAAAGGAGACAAAGATTAACTGCCTTTTGGTTCAGAGAGAGTCAACTGAATCTAAGTAGATCAGTTTGGTGTCTAACCAAAACCCATGCCATCTATTTTGGTGAGCCAATTCCTATCTAATTCAAGGACCAACCTGACCTATTTCAACTCTGCATGAACATAATACTGTAAAGAATGTGCACATAAATTATCCATCTTACGTTTACAGAAAGCATGTACAATGTCTTATGGCATCATCAAACATATATAGAAAGCAAGGGATAAGCTTTTTTCGGAGAAATTGTGTTGTATCACAAGTTTTAAATACATGTATCTTTATTTCTCTCATCACGTACATGATTAGAGAAAAATGTAAAGTAAGCCTAACCATCATATGACAAAATTTTATAGTTTAGTAATGAGAAAAGAAAACATAGTAGTATACAACTGAGTGATATGACAAATTTACTTTGAATAATGATTATTCCACATCACGCAAGAACCTCTCCCCTAGAAGGGGTCTCCACGTAAAAATCAAAGATACAAATAGGACAAAAAATGAAGTTTAAGTAACGAGAGAAATAAACACATAATTGTATACAACTGGTGATAAACAAATTTTGATTATCCTGTGTCACCTAAGAATCTCATTTAATAAAAGGGATATTCTCTTGTGTCATAAACTCACTATGTGAAAATTATTCGTTAGGTGAGCAATACATTTTTTAAACACGTGACAAACATGTATTTAATAATTATTTATTATGTGGAAACTTAGTTGCACGAGAAAATTTTAGAGTCTCAATGTAAAGGATCATGGATACAGATGGGAGAAAAGATGAAGTGGCAACATCATCACCCATTTCGTTATTCTTTCCATTGATTGAAATAAAATAAACTAATAACATTTATGTATACTATTGGATTAGCAAAACTAAAAAGAAACACAAAAACTCCAACACAGTATACCATCCAAAACTCTGGATTGGTTTAATTATCATACACTAACAAAAACCCACCAAGCATCAACCACCAAAGACCCAAAATATTCCTCCTCTACAAACAAACCATGGGAGAGAAAGAGAAGAAGATCAGTAACAACAAGAACAAGAAGCAAAAACATCAACACCCAAATGACCAAAACACAAAAACAGCCTCAGATTTCTCATTCAAGCCAAGCTCTGATGTCAAGGGCCTGCGGTTTGGAGGCCAGTTCGTCGTCAAATCCTTCACAATCCGGCGAGCAAGGCCACTGGAGCTTTTCCAACTCCTTTCTTTCCCACCCAGCAAACCCAGCAACAATAAGCTTCCGTTTCCTTCCACCACAGCTTTTCTCCCCACAAACTTCACAATCTTGGCGCACCACGCCTGGCACACCCTCACATTAGGCCTCGGCACCAAGACGTCCAAGGTGGTTCTCTTCGTTTTCGAAACAGAGGGCATGAAGGCCGCCGTGGACCGCCTTTGGCCGCTGGAAATCCCACTTGGGGAAGTGAACAAGCGGCTCATCAGAGGGCTGAGTGGTTGTGAGATGGCTCGATTTAAATTTAGAAAAGGGTGCATTACCTTTTATGTGTATGCAGTTAGGCAAGTTGGAAACTTGGGTTTCTCAAGTGCTGATGATCTCAGAACAATTTTGCAGTCTGTAGTGGCGCTTCAAGATTTCTTGGATCACACTGCTATGCTTGCCATGCCTAACCAGAGATCCATTAGCTATGCAAATGCTCATCCCGTGGCCATGGCTCACTAGGAAATATTTCATATTTTTAACTTTTTTTTTTCATGAACATTATTATCTTCTACAAGGGGTTTAATTTGCTTAATTGGGTTGTTGACCTTTTTTTTTTTTTTTGGGTTTTGTTATTATGATGGGGAAAATTGGTTTATTTGTGGAAGATATTGATTTGTTTTTGTTTAATTTTGTTGGAAGCAAATTGTGTATTTTAGTATGAATAATTTGGAATTCTGTTATATACAGTGAATTGAGCTTCCCTATATGTTCATATATCTGTGTTCACAGTATATGGCACATGCTGCCGCAGAATTCTGAATTCAGCAGAGGTAAGTGACAGATTTTACAACAGTTTTTCGTTGATATTAAAAAATTTTAAATTCAAGTGGGTTCATGAGTTCCATCTTTGTGCTTAGTCCTATTATTTCATAATTTAGCTCCAATTACATGAGAAAAAGCTGAAAAACTCGGATGCAACCCATTTCATATCCTTTCATCTCTCATCACGTGGTGTGAGGATGTAACAAGAGATTCAGTAAGGGAACGAAACCTGTTGCAGGTAAGTTTTACTCAAATTATGGGAGGATTAGTTGAAGAGTTTGCACGATCATCAGTACACTAGTTATATAAATATGGCTGATTCTGAATCCTGACACAGCTATTTAGTAAATTGTTCCCAGATTTTAACCCCGTGAACTAAACCTCGAAGTTAAAAGAGATTTTTCAATATGATCACAATACAAGATAGTACATCATGTGTTATTATACAAATGGTGAGATATGTATGGTAAAAAGTTAATAACTTAAAAAATACAATTTTTCACTATTTATATAAAAACTTTTAATATATCATTCGTGTTCCGATCACAATGAAAAATTTCTCTAAAACTACAAAGCCACACTTCCTGCCCATTGGTCTAGAACAAAAGTTCTGTTTTTATATTATTATTTGCTGCTAAAATTCCTTGAGAGGTTATACTTAAATGGTTCCTTTAAATAAATAAAAACCAATAATTTAGTAATTAATAAGTTTCATGACATGGTGCATGAATGATCATTGATGTGAATGTGATGTTACTGATGTGATGAGTGATGAGTGATGAGGATGGTTCGTAAAAGGTCCGTTTGGCATGATGGAAAAAACAATTAAAATGGGGTAAGGTTTGAATTTGAAGGTTGAAGGGCCAACTTCTCTCCTCTCGCTTCTTTTTTAGCCTAAAATCAATCAATTTCTAATTCCCGTGGCTTTAATCATGACCAGTCCTTGAGAGAAGGTCCATTTTCTCAACCACCTTTATTTTCGAAGGAATCATGGCCATCTATGTCCCCTCTATTGTTGCCAACTAATTGACTGGACTGAGCTGCTTTATGTATACGACTGCATGTACATATATGCGTGGGGGTAATAAGTATGCTACACCACCTTTGTGTTGGACTCATAATTAGGGCATAAGATGTCATATGGTGTCACATGAAATAAACTTCTTTATCCACAGAAAAATTTGTATCCTAAAGAATTTGTAGTTTAGTTAAGAACGTAAACATATTTTGCAATCGAAAAAAAAGCTTATTTATATTGGCGATGTCATTGAGATGACATTGTAAGTCAGTCATGCATTTTAACTTTCTTAACTTGAAACACTGTCATAATGATATCTCTATTGCATAAGCGTCGATGTCATATCTTCAATTCCACCCTACCCATATGGTTTTGTTTATAATAATAATAATGATTAAAAAAACAATACCAACTTATAAAAGGCTGGTAAAATTATTGCCGGTCCTTTATTTGTTGTGGTTTTAACATCTAAACTTGACAAGCGTGTGGGGTTTTCATACTGGTAGACCTAAATTAGCCTGAATTGTTTTGTGTCATGTACAAGTTACAACAGATAACCTGTGAAGAAAACCAGAAGAAGTGGTAATTACCTGTTTGTTTTCTGTCATGTACAAACAAAGAAATGTGAAGAAAACCAGAAGAAATGGTAATTCGTTACCTGTTTGTGTGCTAATTTTTGTGGGAACATTAGAGCAAGTCCACCCATTTTAGGGGCAAGGACAAGAGTAAGGGCAAGGCAGTGAATTGCCCTTACTATTCACTCTAAATAGTAATTGACTTTGTGCAAGTTTACCCATTTGGAAAGAGAAAGTGAAATGGCAATGACGATTTTTATTCACATACATATGTATTATATTTTTTATGTTTTCCTAGCCCTATCCTCCACGTGTCATTATCGCCTTAGATTTTTTATGAGATTGTCAACAATTCACGTCGCGCCACATGTATTGAACTTTGTAAGTTTGTTGGCATGTTGAATTTTGTAAGATTGTTGAAAATTAAATATTGAGTTGTGTTGTGGTGTAAGTCTGTGAGAAATGAAAAAGATGGTTAGGTATTTATAGAGTATTTAAATTGATTTTTTTAGATTTTTTACCATTGAATTAATCATGGCCGTTAATTTTCAAAATTATTGTTGTTGGATGCCACAGATTTTTTCACGTGGCAGCTACAGAAAAAGTTACAAATCTTTTTACTATTGGAAATCCAACTGTCCAGATCAACTAACCATTGGAAATCCAACAACTGATGGCCCAGGAAAAACGATCTGTTTGGCTTAATGGTGCACGGCGCGGAGGAACGCCTCTGCTGCGTGATGTCATCGTCGACGTCAACCACTGGCAATGAGCTCAAGGCCCGGCAATTCTTGCCTGGCAGTCTAATCCGGCAATTCATGCCCGGGCAGTCCGACGGCTATTGCCAACAAACCAATTGCCTCCTTCATTTTGGAGTGGTGGACCTCATTTTGTTGGGTTAGTTCACAAGCTTCTAAAAGTCAACAAAGCACTCAAACCAGCTCATATATATAAAGGCCAAAAGCAAGTCCTTGATTAGTTTGTAAAGATAGTTCACAGGCATCTAAAAGTCATGACTACTCAGGAATCACTTAAAGAGCAAAAGCAACGAGTAGGTTACAGTAAAAATGCAACATTTAGACCATCTAAAGATAAAAATATATATGAGTTGACGACCTAGACCTTATAACGTCACAAAATCACATGAAGTTAAAAAGTATTTGGAAGGGAAAAAAAAAAATATTTTGGAAGAACATATGCGAGTTAGATCATTTCTAGCATGATGGCTGAAAAAGAGAGAAGATAGGTAATCGTTGAACATGATTGGACAAAAATGTATGTGTGCTTTTAGATTAAGCATATAAATACTATTTGTTGATACGACGATCAAATGGAATTAATAAGAATTTCAATAAAAACGAAACATAAAAAATAGAACGCCCACCGTGGGGCTCGAACCCACGACCACAAGGTTAAGAGCCTTGCGCTCTACCAACTGAGCTAGACGGGCTTGATAAGCTTAATTCCCTTTATTCATATATGAAGTTTAAGTTTCATTCGTCAAACGAAAAATTGGCCGAGAGTCTGCGGGTGCAGGACTTCGTTTTTAACTCGGAAGGAAAGGAGCAGTGCAGCCACCGTCTCCACTTTTGGACCTGCAAAAATCAAACCAACAACAACAATGGAGTTTGTAATTGTATGGACAATGGTGGAGCTCCTGCTCGCCCTCATTCTCGTTGTCGCCACAGGTTTAGCTACTGCCGTCTTCTTCGAAGCTTATCGCAGAAAAAACAACAACGCGTACGTTCTTCTATCTACTCTTCAATTCTCTCCCTCTTTAATCCCTGGAAAAGATTAGTTCTTTGACTTAAATTTGATGTATTTAATTTATAATTTGTTAGGCATGTTGGAGCTCCCGCGATCTTCGAGGACCCCAATTCGTTGAAACAGGTACATTTAGGTTGCAGTAATCCAATTGGTTCATGGTTCAAGGTTCATTCTTGTCGCTTGAATTAGGGTGGGTTAGATGTTGATGCAAAATTTTGGGATTAGGGTTTTGCTCCCAGAGGTTATGCAAGTCAACCCTTTTCGATTTCAATTATAAAATGGTCGTTTGATGTGTTGCTGAATCTTCTGGGGGCGTTTGTGTTAGGTTCCTTGCCCTTCTATATTTGATCCAGCTGAGAAGTATTTATCTTTGATTGTCCCTGCATTCAATGAGGAGCTTAGGCTTCCCGGAGCACTTGATGAAACCATGAAGTAAGTTGAAGCTTAGCTAATTGCATCTCACTTCCCCTGCAAAATGTATTATTGATTCGGTTTTTTCCTTGCTTCCTTGATCTGTGCCGTTCTAATTTGGTGATCATTGTTGATGGGTTGGTGATATATCAATCGTATTATATTGTAATGATATCTAAATATTACTTTGTAGTTATCTTCAACAGCGTGCTGCGAAGGATAAGTCTTTTACTTATGAGGTACTCTCTTGGTTCTCTCATTAGCTAGATCAACTGAATTCGTTTTTTACTGCTGTTTATCTAGCACCCTAGCTGATAGCGTAATGATAAGATGCACTTATATAATTTTACCCCCAGCAAGTACCTAGATATCCGAACCTTCAATTGTGAACTATTGTTAACTAAAGGCTTAGGTATTAGTAGTTACTGATTATTAAACACTTAATCAGTTACGTGCCTGGTTTGTTGTCCATCGCCTTTGCTTTACTTAACAAATGTTCTTCTGGACAGGTGGTGATTGTTGACGATGGAAGTGTTGATGGGACAAAAAGAGTGGCATTTGAATTTATAAAGAAATATACCGTGGACAATATGAGGATTATCCTTCTTGGTAGGAATCATGGAAAAGGTGAAGCCATCAGAAAAGTGAGTGTAATCTGAACCAGTCCCTTGTAACCATATCTGATGTTATTAAACGGCCCATATTTTTTCCTTTGCGCGTGACAATAATTGATTGAAGCTTTTTACGTATGTGAAAGCATTGTTTAGGGAATGCTACATTCACGTGGTGAGCTACTTCTAATGCTGGATGCTGATGGAGCAACCAAGGTTAATGACGTAGAAAAACTTGAAAAACAGGTTTGTACCAGAGCATCCTAGATATCTTTTTACCATCTGACATTTGCTTCCAGTTGATGGTGAAAAAATTCTAACAAAGCTACTACATACTACCTTGTGTTTTTCATTCCAGATTCATGCAGTTGCTAAACAGGATAAGTTTAGGGACTCATCTGCGGGTAATTCAAGTTTTAGAATATCTGATATCCCCATTGCTGCATTTGGTTCTCGTGCTCATCTTGAGGGGAAAGCCCTGGCTACAGTTGAGTTTTGCTTATGCAGCTTGCAGCTATATTTAATTTTAATTCTTATTTTGCTTAAAATATTGTAACTGAGCCAGTTAACTTAATGTTTCAGAGGAAGTGGTATCGCAATTTTTTAATGAAAGGTTTTCATCTTGTGGTTCTTTTGGCTGCTGGTCCTGGAATTCGGGATACACAGGTCTGACTTTTTCTTCTGTTTTACATATATGTTTCTCTTTTCTTGTATTATTTCTTCTTCTAGTTTGAGAACAGCGCCACATGGTTACTAGTTTTTGCCTTTTGTCATAGATAGCCTACTAGATTTTAAATAAGGCACTGCTATTCTGACATGGTATCCTTTGTGCATGACAGTGTGGGTTTAAGATGTTCACTAGGGCTGCTGCAAGGAAGATTTTCACTAACATCCGTTTGAACAGGTAAATCCACATTGGATTGTATATATGGCATTCTGTTTGAACTGGGAACTGCACTTTAGATGGAAATTTGAAATGGTTTATGCTCACTTCTGTTGCTTCCTAATTAACATACAAGCATTATTTTACTGCCCCAACTTATCATTCATTGAGTGCCTTGTAGCTTATGCTGTTTACAGGTTTGGAAGTTGAAGGCTGTGAGTAGACATATTTCAGAACTTTGAGATTTCCAGGTGGCCATTCGATATAGTTTCTCTATCTTTTTAAAAAAGGAAAACTAAAGCTTAGAAGATAGTGAAGTATTCAGGATGAGAATAATAAATGCATTCATAGGGTAGCAGATATACAATTTATTGTATCTAAGGAGGTTTGGAGCTTTTCTGTGCAGGTATGCCTGATTAGGTTCGTTTAATTTTGGCCTATTGTGGGTGAATGAATGGTGAATACCTTCTAGAGGATTTGGTAACATGTTTTAGGAATTGCATGCAGAATTTGCGCCATGTGGATTTTGTAATGGTGGGCAGTCATGAAACCTGATCGATGCATCAGTTCGATGTTTTGATATGTTCTATGTTAGCAAAGTGGCTTGTAGGATGACTATTATATTCTGATTTTCTGTGTTTATATGATATTGGAGACTCTCTTACTGATTGGTTGTGGATTTTCTGCAGGTGGTGCTTTGATGTTGAGGTAGTGTACTTGTGCAAATGGTTCAAAATTCCAATGCTTGAGATATCTGTAAACTGGTCTGAAATTCCTGGGTCGAAGGTGAACCTGTTGAGCATTCCAAATATGCTTTGGGAGCTTGTGCTTATGTCTGTTGGATATAGAACCGGCATGTGGAAAATTCACAGCTGATTATACACGAGTTATACATATCAAAAGCCAGCGGAAAGCCTTATTAGACTACTACAAGGCGGGTGGTTCGTTTTCCTTCCAAAGCCTTTGCAGAGAGCAAATATAGAGCGTTTTTACTTCAAAGCCTGTTTTGGCAAAGCCGTGATCTAACAACGGGATTTTAGTATGAAAATTCATTTGGGGCGCTACTCTTTAGTTCCTTCTAGCTATAGATTTCACAGGTTCGACATCAGAATAGTGTCCCCTTCTTAATCAGCACTTGAAAGTTATAAACTTGTACGTTTAAGAACCAATGGATTATATGTTGACAATATATTACTTTTACGACTATGAATCGTCATGACTGCAAAACTTTCTGAAACATTATCTGGCCTAGCCATGTTGGTTTTATTGCACTCTTTTAGGAAAAGGGATCCTCTCCGGATCCATTCCACCAAATCCACTAATTCGGGTCCTTGAAATTTGATCCAACAGCTAAAGTTATTATAACTTTTAAAGTGAGCCTCTGTTTTTAGCCGTTAGATCAAATTTTAAGGCCTCAGATTGGTGGATTTGATGGAAGGGATCCGGAGAGGATCCCTTTCCCTCTTTCAGTGGCTTGAAGAGTCATAATTTACAAGTATCGTTTTTTGAAAAGTTGCGGTTTACTGGTAAGGAGGAATGTCTTCGTAAATGCAAGGAGCCCAATATTGTTCGAAGAGGAATGCAATTTAGCTACGAGTAGCCTGGCATGTGGCTAGAATGGCCAGTTAAAACACGAAAGTTTGTGTAGAGGCATTTCATGTCTCCGTAAGGCGGGCCGTAAGCCTTTCAACGAAGAAAAATACAAAAAGCACCTGCTTATATTGTTTACCTATTCAATAGGTTTGCCTCAAAGCCTAATGCATCCAAGTCGATGAGATTTCAGATCTCTACGGGAACGCTTCCGCGTATCCGATTCCTTTTAAATGTCATTCGCCTGAGCTTTGTTGAGAGGCTGCTGATTGATTCAGATAGCAGTCCTCCAAATTATTGTGATCAATAAATAATTTTTCTAAATTGGTGCGATTAACTTGAGTTTTAAAAGCGTAGTTCTTGCAGGCGGAACAAACGACCACTTTCTTGAGGGATGGTGTGGGTAAAGCTATTGTTTTGGAGGATTAATATCCTGAGGAAACTCAAGGTTCCAATGCGGGGAGATTGTGTACCTTCAAGCTGGTTTGATTGGAGGTCCAGCACTGTGACTCCCTGGTGTCTTTGGCCACAAGTTATGCCATGCCACCGACAGAAGTGGAGGGATCGTTCCATGAGCTAAAGATGCCCACTGTATCATGGAGTAGTGGGAGCTAGTAAATTGTAATCCAAGTCCTTTTGGGAATCGGTCTGGATCGTTGGATGAGATATTCATCCAGCATCGGTGATCAATTGATCATCACACTAAGTCGGTCGCAGGAGCAAATGTTGAGTGTGATTAGAAGCTCCCGATGGATTACACGTACAGGAGCAAATGTTTACAATTACCTACTATCTTCGACCAGGTCCAAAACCAGAGGCCAAAAACAAAAGAATACTTTTGGCGTCAAAGCTAAGTATTATGGGATAATACTTTCTATCATTTGGGATAAGCTCATTCCCTCACTTGCAAATAACGTTCTTCACTATATAAATTTTGTAAGCGGAACAGTTCAATTTCTTAATCTTCGTTTGAAGATCATCTCTTTAAAAGCTCATCCGAATCCGAGATAGTTTAGTCATCCAAATGTATCAAATGAATCAACAGTATATGTATCAAGTAACTATTAACAATGAGCCGTTTCGATTTATTGATATATTTGGATAACTAAACGATCTCAGATTTGAAATTTTTTTTGCAAGGACCATCTTTGAATAAAAATTAAGAAGTTGAATTATGAAAATTTTATAGTAAAATTACGTTATTTGAAAGTGAAGGAATCAGCTCATGCCCCAAAGGAGAATGCAAGTATTATTGTCCTATTTATGGGAGTCTTGGCCTACATTTTGGTATTGCATGAGGTCGACCTAAACGAGTTTCTAATGCACTCCTCACCAACGAAATTGAAAGTTCAAATGTTTTATTTTGGTCTTAAAGCATTATTAATTAATTAAATTATCCTAATTCTTCTCATTACATATGCAAAAAACAACTTTCAGGGAGCAGTTAGGGTTTGTTGTGGTAAATGGAGTAGTTGCAGTTCTTACGTAGGTACACAATGCTCAGAATCCAATCCATATATACAAACACTGTATCACCTCAGAAACATTCCAAAGCATGCACGTCGATCATTCCGACTTCCGACGTGAAAAACAGAAAAGATGAGCAGTCCCTTGTTCTATGAACTGAAGAAACAAGCATCTTCCTTCTTGAAAGAGAAGATGAAAACCGCTCGTTTGGCGCTGACTGATGCAACGCCTGCAGAACTGTACGTTTATGTTTCATGTAATCATGTTTACTTAATGATTAAATTAGATTTTCATTTCCTATTTAATTATTCATAATCTTCGTTGTGGGACTTGTAATTTTAATGAGAGTTGGTGTTCGTGTTCTTGTGGGAGGCGTTCACAGAATGACAGAAGAAGCCACAAATGAAAATCCATGGCCACCAGACACTCGTAGCATTGGAGTAATATCAAGGGCTGCCTTTGAAGTTGATGATTACTGCAGGATTGTGGACATTCTACATAAGAGGTTTGTCAAAATTTTGAAGAGCCATACTAATTATCCAACGTCGATATTGTTCTTAATTTAACTGCCTACTAGCTCAACAGGTGTGAGGTTTTAACCTAAAAGACCTCGGTGTATTTAGAAATAGAACAATTTATTATATATTGTAATTTGTTTTGACAATTTCACTGACGGGGGATTTTCAACATGGTTAATGAGTAGTTTTTTCGTTTTTGATACGAAAGGAGGAATCGAACTCGAGTGCAAGGTTTAAATTAAGCTAACTAGTTCCTTCCCTTCTTTTGCTACCAAACTTCAGGCTGTTGAACTTCAATAGAAAGAATTGGCGAGGTTCTTACAAGGCTCTAATTCTATTGGAACACCTTTTATGCCATGGACCATTGAGAATTGCTGGAGAGTTTGAGGACGATAAAGATCTGATCAAGGAGATGGAAAGGTTTCAATATATTGATGAGAAAGGGTCAGAATATATAATCTACTATTTAACATGTTTACTGCCTTAACCCTTCGTTATTAGCCGCATTCATCGTTAATTGAGTTCGTGCTTTCGGTTGCATGCAGGTTTAACTGGGGGTTGAGCCTCAGGAAGTCATCGAAGAGAGTACTAAAACTTGTCGAAGATGAGGTGTTTTTCAGGGAAGAGAGGGCCAGAGCTCGGAATCTAACACGTGGAATCGAAGGGTTCGGGAGCTTTAGCCTGCAGCGTTCTGCTTTCGTAGATTCAAGCTTGAAGGGCTCGTCTCTTAAAACATATGAGAGAAGTAATTCTCACTACAACGATCATCAAAGTCGCGAAAGCCAAGTCTTCAGCTCGAACAAGAAGTTTGTAATGAAAGAAGAGATGGAGAAACCGCAGCAGAATGATGATCACGGCGACATCTCAAAACCTGATATGAACCTTGACATAGGGAATCACCCATTTTGCCAGGATGAGCATCAGACGGCAGAGTCCCTTCTTTCTAATGTAAATGAATCTTGAAATCCCCGGTGCTGCGTATAACATAACCTGGTTGTATAAGTTTTCGACACACGGTTTGAATATACATACATGTTCAGTGATTGTAAATCCGGCCAATAACCTAGTGGTATCGTCAGAAACACGAGTACTTTGAACAGATAAAATCATTGCAAGATATTAACCAACGAACCGGCAAGAGGGATTGCAGAATTATGAACCCAGAATAGACATAAACCGAAGAAAAGCGATAAAAACAAATAATAGCGAAAGAATTGATCCATTTCAAAATCTGACTCCTAAGCTTCTCAAAGTCATAACACCAGCAAGTGAATAGCATAGAATGATAATAACGTTGGACACAATTCTCTCCATGATTCTATTGTCTACAATTTAGAAGCATTTCCTATGGACAATAGATGGCCCAGACTCATCGTACTCTGCTTTTGCAATCCACATCTGCAATCAAAAAACAAGCGGAAAGCTCGAATTAGTAATCATCCAAGATCAAATTGGAACAAGATGTAAAAGTGCAGAAATGAATACAAACCTGCTGGAAGGTACTAAGGGAAGCCAAGATGGAGCCTCCTATCCAGACACTGTATTTCCTCTCGGGTGGTGCCACCACCTTGATCTTCATACTGCTTGGGGCTAGGGCAGTGATTTCCTTGCTCATTCTATCAGCAATGCCTGGGAACATGGTTGAACCACCAGAGAGTACAATGTTGCCATACAGGTCTTTCCTGATATCAACATCACACTTCATGATGGAGTTGTACGTGGTTTCGTGAATGCCTGCTGCTTCCATCCCGATCATTGATGGTTGGAAAAGGACTTCTGGGCATCGGAACCGCTCTGCACCAATGGTAATGACCTGCCCATCTGGTAACTCATAGCTCTTCTCAACTGAAGAGCTGGTTTTGGAAGTCTCCATCTCCTGCTCATAGTCAAGGGCAATGTAAGAGAGTTTTTCCTTCATGTCCCTCACAATTTCACGCTCTGCGGTGGTAGTGAACGAATATCCACGCTCCGTAAGAATTTTCATCAAGCTATCAGTGAGGTCACGACCAGCAAGGTCAAGACGAAGGATGGCATGGGGGAGGGCATACCCCTCGTAAATGGGGACCGTATGGCTGACACCATCACCAGAGTCGAGCACAATACCTTCACAGTAAAATCAGCACACCCATCAGCAGAGACGAGAATAAAATGATTTGGGTTGAATTAAAAAGTTATTTCAAAACAATCATGCATGCCATTCTTCGGTAATTGGACACAATTTCAAATTAACACCAGCAGTAGGAAAGACTAATCAATGTGCTTACCAGTTGTACGACCACTTGCATACAGGGAAAGAACTGCTTGAATTGCTACATACATAGCCGGAGTGTTAAAGGTCTCAAACATTATTTGGGTCATCTTCTCACGATTGGCCTTGGGATTCAGGGGGGCCTCAGTTAGAAGGACCGGGTGCTCTTCTGGGGCAACACGAAGCTCATTATAGAAGGTGTGATGCCAAATCTTCTCCATGTCATCCCAGTTGCTCACAATACCATGCTCAATAGGGTATTTCAAAGTTAATATACCACGCTTGGACTGAGCCTCATCACCAACATAAGCATCTTTCTGGCCCATACCAACCATGACACCAGTGTGACGAGGGCGCCCTACAATGCTAGGGAACACAGCTCGTGGAGCATCATCTCCTGCAAATCCAGCCTAAACGGTAACATGAAAACAAGCTTTAGGATACAATGTCCAGAAAAGAAAGATAAGAAAAGGCACACCCATCCAAACCATCTGCACATCAATTTTAAAATGGCATCTTGCCAAACCAATATAAACATATTTTAATACCTTGACCATTCCTGTTCCATTATCACACACGAGTGGCTGAATGTCCTCAGCTTCTGCCATCTTCTTCTACCTGCTAGGTATACCACAATCAGTTACATCAGTTTCCCCCCCTTTTTGGCCTACAATTGCCTCATATGACAAGAAAAGGAACAGACAACACAGTACACCACACAAAAAAAATCCCAAATGCTTTACCAAAGTTTTTGCCTTGCAATAAAACTCAAAGCTCATGCATAAGATACCACAAGTCTATTACATAAACAAACTTAAAGAAGCGTTTCATCGAAACAAAATGAAATATTGCTTAAAAACAATGGAAAGACATTTAAGGAGTCAAGATTACAAGCGGGCCACACAAACACCATAATGATTTAACATAATGCCGGCCAGAAAACAGCAGCAGAAAGAGAAGTATGATTTTTCAAAAGAATGTTTGCAATATGTAAGATGCCCCAGCGGAGTCAGCACGTATCCACGACTAGTAAATGAACAATCTTATCTAAAACAATAACAAAAAGATCCAGACCGAATAGGATAAATGGCCAAAGGTGAAACATGTACCACCAACTCTCAATGCAAAACAAAACAAGCAGCAATAAGTTTGGGCCAGAGAGAAAAACTTAGAAAGACCAGATTATACGAGCTCTCGAACCACCCATCGAATTAACAATCAAAGAAGATACAAAGGATAACAATGCAGCTGCTAGTTAGCCTTTTTATGTTCATTCATGATATTTCACATTATGTAATTATGTGCTCATTGTTTCCGAAATTTTCATATACTTTACGTTTGCTGCTAACCATTTTCGTATGATGTTATGCAATGATTCCATCTCATTATATACATATATATATGTATATATATACACAGTGAGACATGATTCAATGAAACATAACGCATCAGTTGGTCACGAAAAGCAAATGAGCAAATCCCAAGTCACCATTTCAGCATATGGAAAATCGAAAAAAAAGTCCTTCAAATCTGAAACGCGATCAAACGCCACAACATTCAAAACCCAATAATCAAAAACTCCCAGAACAAACAATGCAGCAATGAAATCATCAAAAATTACACACATGCAAGCAAAAAACAATCATACAAAAAGGAAACAAAATAATCAGAGATCTAAAGCACCAGGAATCAGAGCAATAAACAAAGAGGGGTGAGAAAATTGACCTTTTTTTGCAAATGCGACGAGAGAGAGAGACAGAGTGGCGTTTGAAAAGTGGGCGAAGGAGGTGGAGGAGGATGGAGTGACAATAAGAAGGGAGGCCGACTTCAAATCTGGGCCGTTGGATTTTGATGGAAATGTTGAAGACTTCAGACCGCGTTCAATGGGTTGTGTTAGGCTCCCTCGCTCTCTGCTCCAGTCATTTTTCTCATTTGGTTTGACCCTTTTGCCCCTTAAATTCCTATTTTCATTCTTTCCACCACCTATTTGCCATTTGACATGGAGATAGAATGGTGCTTACGTTATGTGAATTCAGTAGAGAGAGTGGGCCCCTTTCTCGGTTTCATTCTTCTGCATTATGGTTAATTCGATCAAGTAAGTCGACGTGACAACTTCAAAATGTTTTGATTTACACAACTGACTCATTAGCTTTAGACTTTCATTCTAAGTAGTTTTACAGTTTATTGAGCAACAAATATATATTTAGTAGAATATTTGAGCTGAAAACTAAAAAAATAATTGAAAAACATAATAGTGAGTCCTAGAACATTGTCAAATGGGGTTCGACACTCAAATCTCAATGGAAAATGTCACCTTAATTTTCAAAACTTCACAATGAAGCGACAGTGAAAATGAATATATTGAATGGTGATTTATGTACGAATTTGCAAAACCGACTGAAAACCGTGAGTCAAATTTTTTATTTTCTGGAAATATTTTTGGTGAGGATTAAGTTAATCTTTATAATGTATTTGGAAGTGGATTTATGATTTATTGAGCAATAAGTGTATATTTAATAGAATATTTAAGCCGAAAAAAAAAATCAATGAACAATATGAAGACGTTAAAATTTATTTAAGTGTATATTTTTTATTTTTTATTTGTTAAAATTAGAAATATTAAAATCATTTGTGAGTGAGGCTTAAACAGAGAATAGAAATTTTGTTTTGTTAAAAAGTATTAATATGTAGTTTAGATTCAAATAAAAGAAAAATTAACAAAAAAAAAAAAAAGATTCAAGTATCTTCAAATTTAGATTTTAAATCGTTAATTATAAGTGTTTAAATATGAATTATAATAGATTTTGCACGGAATAATATATTTTGAAGAGTATGAATATGACTGTTTGTTATAGTGGTAAGAAAAATTAACGAAAATGTACAAAAATGACTCAAATTCTGGTGGTGGTGGAAAGTCACACATGACGTTCTGCCACCCCAAGAGTTTGAATCATTTTTGTACATTTTTCTTAACAAAAAATAGCAAAATTTTGTTTTGTTAAATAGTCTTTCACCATTTTTTGATTGATAAAGAGAATTCTATTAATGTGCGATTTATATTTAATTAAACGAAAAAAAGAAAAAAAAGAAAAGAAAAGGTGAAACTCAAATGATCAACGCACCTAAACTGAAAACGTTTAACCATCATCGGGGTATAAGCAAATGATCCTATTGAATGTGCAAGGAGGAATCTATTAGTCATCAGTCATGCCATGTTGGCAAATGATTACATTTGGAATGCACAAGTAACACATCATCACCCTCGATGCATTCTGCTCTTCACGCTTTTCATCTCGATAGGGTTTGCTTGCAAACTTAAACAATATGTCAGAAAGCTTTGATGCATCCGCGACAACATTAAAAAAACATTATTGAGTAAAAGGTATGGCAATGAACAACATTTTTAGATGTCTATGAGGATCCACTTAAAAGTCATAAAAATGTCGTTGGCATAATACAAATCCTCACTGTCACCAGCTAAGCCATGTTCTTCTTGAATGTGTTCTGATAGCGTGGACCGATACGAGATTCTAAGCTACTCTAACATATATTAAAGAGAAAAAGATTCGAGCTTTGATCAATTGTACCAAGAGAGAATCACGGGGATCCTCCAATCACATCTGTTCATCGTACATCGTGCAACCAGTTTTCATCAGTTACTGTTTATATTCAATTTTAAATAAAAAACTTGATTTTTTGACTGCACGATGTACGATGAACAGATGTGATTTGAGGATCCGGCGATGACCCTCACTCAACTGGACCTAACCCACATATGCTAATTGTTCATGTTTATGATGACTAAAATTTAACACTATTCCTTCATCAGCCAACATCCAAAAAGCATTGCATCCTGTAAAGCTCTAATGAAATTATTGATTTCAATTAGAAAATACCAAGAATTTAAGGGGGGAAAAAGGAGAAATTTCATAGTCAACAAGTGCAAATTACAACACAGTTCAAACAAGAACAAGATGATCAACAAGCGAATCCTACGTAGTTCAAATGAACAATATCTAAATGGAATGCTACGATAAATCATGAAGTAAATATGAGATTTTAACTCCCTCAAGCCGGCATGGGTGAATGGAATCCAGGAGCCAATCGCTTCTACAGGAATGGAGGTAGGATCACCCATCGGCGTGGATACTTGGGTCTTCCGTCTTTCCCATCAAATATCTGTGATGGCAAGGTGTTATAACAAATCATGTTAAATGCATTCCGATGCTTGAATAAAACATACATATGTTAATATGTTATCCATAACATATGGTTTTTCCCCAGTTCTATCAAACAGACTAATAGCAGCAGGAAAATGTATGCTGTCGAGAAAGCTAATATTGATGAAATCAAATTACAAAAGTCATCAAACATAATAAGAACCAACAATCGTGAAATCGAAGTTCAGTTTACTAAGCATTTACTAATCATGCACGCAAACTAACCCAGCCATGCAGTGATACTCAATCTATACATGAAACTGTAACATATCTATATGCATGCATAGAGTTGTTCTCTAACAAGGAGATTGAACTTTTAAGCAACAAACACAAGCAGTTATTAGTGTAGCGAATAAAGTATTTGATTTGTAGATTGCAATAGTCAAGAAGATTACCTTCTTAAGACGTAGGTGCTTTGTAAGCGCCCAATTGGTCATGATGGAAGCAGCAACTATGAGAAAGATATAACCAGCGACTGTCTGCGTTGCTATATTGAAGCCCAACCATTGATAGATCTCTGTTGTGTAATTTGCACACGTCACAATATTGAACAGAAAACCCCGTGGGATTTGATATCCTCCATTTCCATCTGGGCTTCGCAGGTTCCTCAACAGGATATGACAATACAAGTTTGAGATTTGACATATTATCCCAAAACCAAACCCAATCTTCATTTGGAGGTCACTAACAGGGGTGTAAAGCGGGTGATTCAGGTAATAAGCTATGAAAGCGCCAAAGCTCCAATAGTAAGCACAATTCCGGAATACATTGGAGAGTGGTGAGGTTGCATGGCTGAAGCGATGTACGAAAAATGTTTCCATAATACGTTTGAAGTAGTGGAAGCACCAGTAGTATAGAGCATATGTCTGGACCGGCTGGATGACACGGTCTCCTTTGAAGCCCAAGTAGTTGTAGACAGGGAAGTAGTAAAAGATGGGATAAAGGATCAAAGGGCCCAAATACTCAAAGAAGAAGAGTGTTCTGTAGGACACTTGTGGCCCCAGGTCCTTGAACACCACAGTTAAGTTATCTGAGTTCCCACTGATGTAATCTTGGAGACTTTTCTTGTAGCTAAGGACAACAGGCCTCTCTTTTGATCCTGGTTGGACAGGGAGAGTAAGCCGCTGTCTTGCAGGGTAAAACTTTTTGGCTGTTGACATAAGACATAAAATCATTTAAGAAAGAAATATCTTACAATAACTAGAGCCGCTTATAGAAACACAAATTTCTTTTTGAAGTTTGTAACGGAACAAGGCACATAAGGAATTAATTATGACGGAGCATCAACAATGACATAAACCAACCTATAAACATACCTAGAAAAATAACAGATGTAAACACCAAATAATTCAGGCCAGGTACCGAAGTTCCAATCTTGCTAACAAATCCAAAAGATTGTACGGGTTTAAGTAGTTGTATTTCTAAACTAAAGAACGTGCACTATACACCAAAGTTTCCTAATTTAATCTTCATTTTCTTTCAAATTCCAATGATATTAATCTCAAAGTACATCAGACATTTTCGGTATTCAAAAAACAGCATAACCAATTACTCTTGTTTAGTACATTCTCTATTTCAGGCGTTTGACGGGGGAAATTGAGGTGAATCAGCTATCTTATTGGCATTCAACAAGGTTCTTCAAAATTTCCCCTAACTTTCATACTTTAAATTCTTACATTAGCATCTATAAGTTATAGCTCATATGGATTAAAGGATGTTACCATATAGTTTGTTCTTTGATAATGTAATATTTGCAAAACAAGAGCAATACTTACTAATCTCATGAAAATACAATACTACATGATTGCATCTACAAAAATAATACAACCGGCAAAAGATGCATATGCAAAACTCAATTTCTAAACTAAAGCAAACGTGATGCAGAGCAGCAAGCTTTAAAGTCACAAATTGTAAGCTATAAATACAGCCCTCAATCAATCTTATCGTTTAATTAGAAGACGATAATCAACCCGAAAAATCAATCTCAATTCTCAAAAGACTACTTATTTAGCTATACAAGTCCAATAGCAAGAAGAAGCATATCCAGAACACTTACTTCGCTTATAGATTGCATCCTGCAGATCAGCTACAATGGCCTGCAACACAAACAGAGACACAATCAAACTCAGAAAAGCTAACAATTAACTAAACTGAACCTAACCAAAATTTGAAAATCTCATCCAAAACTTGAATCTTTGACTAAACTGAACGGAACCCAAATTCGAAATTTCCCATCCAGTGCAATCAAGTATTTCATTTTTCCAAAAACCCCGTCCAGCATAAAATTCAAAAATTAACGCTTTGTTTTCTCAGAAATGCAACAGATACGTCGATGAACAACAAAGCTATAAGATAAAAGAGAAGCATACAGAATCAGTGAGCTCAAGGCCGCCCTTGACAACTTCTCGGCCACTCCGCGAAACTACGGTCACCTTCATCGTCGACAGCAAGTGAGAGCGACCCAATTCAGCAAATCGATCAAGCAACAAACCCTTTTAATTCTTTCAGAAAAATCACGCAATTTCCATTCGAATTGCAGAGAGTGCGAATCAATCCGGAAAGAGAGAGAAATGAGGGTGAGAGTGAGATCCGGAAATGGGCTATCTTCCTCCTTAATAACGACGTGAAATGTTGTCTGGGTGTTAAGAGTTAGTTTGGGGGATATCGGATGGATGGTATGATATTAATGGCGTGTGGTTGGGGTAGGAAATTAGGATAGCTAACTATCAAGGTTGATGAACAACACTTAACCCCAAACTCCTACGAACATGTACACTAGTGACTAATCCATGTGAATAAGTTTGGAAGGGATTTTCTATGGTGGGCCATGTTTTTAATAACCAATCCAATCTTGACCCATGTTGTTTTAGTGTTTGTCATCAATATTTGAATGTGCTAAACTACTACGCTTATGACGTTCGATTCTCATTATCGAAGTATGTTTACTTATTTAGAATGAGAGAAGTAATGAATCAGAATGATACTTGGTTGTTGAGTCTTGAAATGACACATGTATGTACAACAAGCACATGACTGTTATTTAAGCATGAAATTACAAATTTTAATGTGCAAACCCTTATATTTTTTAGTCGTTACATGTTAAACACAAGATATGTCATAAATGACCCACCCATGGTTAGTAACTATCCTCACAGCTATTAATGTTAATGAGAGAACTTAAAAAATCTACGTACTCGTCATCTATCAATTGTTGGGTCCAATGAATGCTTTCTTATTCAAAACGAAGATTTAAAAGTGTTCTCGATTATGAAATGAAATGTTGAGGACCTTATTTGTGTAAAGAAAAACTTCAATATATATGGTCGAATGATGATTATTAACTAATAATTTGGCCCACGTAAGTCAATACTAATACCAAATTTATCAAATTAGTTAAGCCGTTGTTGCAGGTATTCAATGCCCTAACTAAAATTTATAGATTTATTGCTTTTAACTAACACTAAATGGCTAAGACATTAGTTAAGCTACTAACATACCTACCATTAATGGCATGGTAGGAGAAGCCACTAGGAAGGTGCAGAGCATTATCCCTTCATATTTCATGTAACGTCACTTTAAACCATATGACGTGATTATTAAAGATTGAATTATTATTCAAATATTGATTAACATGCTTATTTCTTATTGGTGACACACTGACACAACATAACTTGCAATGTGATTCAAAAAAGTAGTCTACATAGCATTACTCTTATCAATGTAATAAGAGGCCCTAGTCACCTATGCGGATCTGCTATGAGGTTCCTGTCACTTAACAGTGAAAATTCTTGAATCCAATATTTGATCCCACCCAACCCCACGGTTGTCACAGAATTTCAAGTTTGCTGCCCTATACGGCTGCCACACTCGAGAACTCCTTACCAGTTTGCCCATCCAATGTGACCTTATCGACTCATATATCATTGATCAGTTCCAAGGTTCCATTGGAGTTTCTATCTACTGATCAAAACTAAACAGCATACCATAATTCACACAATAAATCCATCAGACCTGCAGCTTAATATCTCATTGTTTCCAACTTTCCACCCTTTGTGTGCATCTTTCCACTGTGAATCCGGCTATTTCTCTCAACCCTAGTACACAAACAAACACCTGGTCAATTTAATCACAATATCAGTCGACTCCTTTCACCATATTTATAAGTGGTCTGTTCTCCTTCTCTGAGAGCAAGTCCACCGGTGTATTTGGCCCGATGGACAAGCAACATAAATGAGGCAATAGCCCCAACAATTAGCTCTAGCCCATGCGGGCAATGGGGCTTGGGGAAGGCCCGGTGGATAGCCCAGGCACGAATCCATAGCCCGAGAACTTGAGGCCCAAGTGATGAATGGTTGACGTCGGCCACAATATAAAATTAATAAAAATAAATAAAATAAATAAAAAATGTAAAAAAAGTAAAAAATCAATAAAAAAATCCGAAAAAATTAAACAAAAAAATAAAAAGATTTAATTTTTTCAATAAATATGTTATCATTATCTTCCAACTTACATCATAATTTTATATTTTCTCAAATACTTTGAGTTGTAATTTCTTATTTAATTACACGTGGTACAACGAGACCGATTAAAAATCATATCCGAAATTACAAATAAAATTATTTTGTATTATTTTATAAAATAAAAATACTAATATTTTATTGCCTAATGCCAGAGCTATTCAGTGTAAGAATTGAGATGTAAAAGACAGTTACTGTTCATTGAAGACTATTCAATAGTGACTTGCCCTAGGGGCCTTTGCAACAATAGAGTTACTCTGAGTGTCAATCCTCGGCTCGTCTATACGCAGAAAAGATGTATTAGAAAGAAGAGTCTTAACAGTGCACCGAAATCGTACAGAAAGAACGAACCATGTACCACTGGCTTAGAGAGAACCATGGGTTTCCACAAGCAGAAAAACACCCACAGTTTCTGGACTCTAGATAAGTGCCAAAAAGAATCAGGACGTGCATCATAGGCAGAATGAATATACTGAGTACAATTTTTCCATGAGAATTTTAACGAAAAACTATATTTTTACTTTTCCCTATACTATTAACTACATCTTTATTTGTCATTTTTCATTAAAACTAAAGTTTTTTTTGAACTTTTCGTTAGTTTTTCTTTTTTCCATACCATCTTGAACGAATAACAAAATGAATTCCAGTTGAAAAGAACTGGTAAGGTGAGAATTGTGCAATCAGTCATGTGTGGCAGCAATTGTAATGAAGACTTCAAGGTGGCACAAAACACATTTCCTGAGTCAGTGAAAAGTGTCTAATTTTCAACTTTTCCGTCACAAAATGCCTAATTTTCAGACATCAACTAGTTGAAGACGCCATTCCATAACCAACCAAAACTAGTTGCAGAACGAAGGCTCAATTCCATAACCAACCAAACTAGAATGCAGGCAGGTAGCGGCGAGTCAAAGGAAGTCTCATACTACCAAAATGGAAGTTACACTATAAATCATTGAAGTAGAGACTCCCAGTAATGAATACTAAGACGTCATGAAAACCTCATAAATGGCAGCAAAATCTGAGGAGGCTAAAGTTGCTTAGTACTTTATGCTTAAGTGCAAAAGTGAGAGCTCAGCCACACCTACATGTCCAACTCTTGATATTAAACAGTAAGAAAACAGGTCACAAGGAAACTCTGCAATGTTTTGGTAAGATGGATTGGTCGAGAGTAAGAGCACTAAAAATTGGGCAACATCATCACGGACAATAAAAGAATACAAAAACACAAACAGCATCTAATTAGGCAAAGCGTGATTAAAATTCCCACTTTTCTTTGTTTTCTTATAAGTACTGTAAAAATTGCATATTTGATTGCTATATGCAGTGTAAATATCCATATTATATCAGTAAGTAATTATACTATTTATGTATATAACCACAAGAATTGACAATTGGCAACAGATTGTCGACAAACTTAAATAAACCAGAACTGTTAGTGATAAACATTGCAAAAACAATCATAAAACTCTCAAGTCATGCTTCTCTAGTACTGAACATGAACAAAGATAATTTCTTGAACATACAACCAGAGATAAGTAATATCAGAATAGACTTTCAAAACAGGGTAACGTATCTGAAATGCAGATGGTCATCATAGACAAGTATTCTACCAAATTCACTACGCAAGTTTACAAATATCCTCATACTCAACGGCTTTAAGCACTCTACCGTCATACACACCCTTCTCTATCTGCACCTTAGCGCAAAAGTTATCTGTGTCGACCGCCAACAACTTTGCATTTGATCCTCTGTAAGCCCCATTGACTATCTTCACAAGGCACCCAAGATTCGGAATCACGGTTTCAAGCTCAGCCTGGTCAACTCTCAAGACATGCTTGCTTTCAAGCATTTCAATCTCCCCAACATACTTATCAATCACTTTCCTCACAACCCCTTTTCCCTTATAGTAACCCTTGTCAGCCAAGGCTTTACTCATCACTTTAACAACGATTCCCTCACATAACCAATAATCCTTCCTATTAATCCTCTCCTTCTTCTTCTCCTCCTCCCTCATCAACTCCTCCAAAGCCAAGCTTCTGGCGTCACTGCCACTTCCATCTTTCGCCTTCTTAACCTTTCTCTCATTCGTCTCATCCTCCACCTCATCGAACACCAATTTCGCACTCCCCCCTTTCTCTTTAGGTCCCAGTTTCGAGGACCCAAGCGCAAATCCAATCTTAACCCCAGGCTCCAATTTCACTTCCTGATTGGCCTCAGCCTCCGAACCCTGATCAGACCCATTACCCACCGGCATAGACTGACAAACCCTCTCAATCTGCTTCTTAATCTCCCTCTCCTGCTTCTCCTCATCCGCCATATCCGCCCGAAGACGCTTGTTCTTCAACCTCTCCTTAAAAAGCGTCTCGGAATCCCGATCAATATACGTAATGAACCAACCCTTCGGCGTCTCGTCAACCTTACACTTCCCAGTCCTCCCCAAATGCTTCACGAACTCAGTCAGCGTCGCCCACTCGGTGGAATTCATATGCACGTGATGGCGGTCGTTGATGTACTCGTTGTACACGACGGTGGCGGCGACACGGCTGAACCGGTGGCTCCGCTTCATCAAATCAAGAAAACTCCGCTCGAACTCCTCGGTGTAACCGTCGACGATGCGATTGGAGTTCTCGCCGAAGATCTGCATCTGGCGCTGGTGGCTCTCGCTCATGCAGTGGCACTTGAATCCGTTCTCGTCTCTGCATTGCTTCTGGCACATCTGGCAGTACCATCGGAGCTTCTGGAGTCCCTTGGCCTTGATTCGATTGGCGATTGCCTTCGGTGTAAGGAAATCGTTCTTTCCCATGAGGATTTTAGGGCAGAGAATTGGATGGGATTTGAATTGGGATTGTGATTTGGGGAATTTGGGAATATAAAACCCTAGGAACCGGAGCAAACACTCGAGTTCGCGACGCTCCCCTTTTCCATATCGAAAGAGTTTTAAAATGATTTTGGTGGAAATGTTTTTTATATTAATTTTTAATAAAAGTTTAAGTGGATTGTAATTTTTGAAAGAAGCATCATATATGTGTTTTTTATAGAATCCACACAAATCTTAAACTGCTTCTTTCAAAATATACTTACAGTATTTTTGAAACTCAAAATTAATTTGACCAAAATTGTTTTTATACATTTTTAAAGTACACACAAATGAGCCATAAATCCTTTTCCTTATTAAAAAAAATAATAATAATCCTTTATTTGTTTTTTTTTTTAACAAAGAAGATAATAGGAAAATTGGTGGCTATTAAGCACCTAGGTTTCAATTTTTTTTTTTAACAAAGAAAATAATGCGATCAATTTGCACATTATTAGGTTTATGTTTAGTGAACTGTTACTTTTAAATTTTTTTTTTGTCAAATGATAAATTTTGTTAGATTAGTCACTAACAAGGTTCGAACCCACACCATCATATAAGGGCTCAACTCATTTTTACTATTATGATAAAGGGCCACTTGCGTTTAGTGAACTATTAACTGTTGACGTAATAATACGAAACTTATTCCAATAACTATTATCATACAAAAGAGAATAAATTAAGGTTATATTCAAGATAGATTGTGATTTTCACACTCTCGCTTTTTTTTTTTTTTTTTTGATAAGTAATGATTGTTTAAAAAAATATTGATAGTGATTTTCACACTCCTATTCACATTTTATTAGCTTATATCTCGTGATTCTACATTGATTTATTCAATTAGAGTCTAAATATAAAAAGAAGAGTGAAAATCACAAAAAAAATGTGAAATTTGTTGAATATCAAAATGTTGAGTTGCAATGTGAAAACTGGGAGCCCTATGATCGATTTTGAAAGTGACCGCAAACGTAATGATGCAAAATGTACTTGACCCTAAATCCATTATTATCAGTCTTTAATTGCCTATTTATCTTTAGTTTCCAGACTATCAACCCAAATTCACATTTTTCTTTACTCAAATCTAGAACTTGCCAAGCCAAACCTACGAAAGAAGACACTCGTTAGAACTCAATGATATCTTTGAAAAAAAAAAAAAGTTACATTTAATCAAGCAGAAACATAACCATTTCCCTTTGGGATGCAAGAAGTTACACCACATTCTCAATTCCTTCGTAATTAGTTCTTCTGTTATTGTCAATTCTAACCTTCTTCTTCAGGTCGGTGGAAATATCTTCAACAGAGTCACTGAGGATGTCATTATCATCGACATATATCAAAGCAAATTTTGATTTTAGGAACAACCTTAGACCATCTCCAACCCTTGGGGATAAAGCTTAAAAATTTAAGGCAGAATATTTCAAGCCATAATCCAGAAACTGATTTTCTTCTCCAATCCTTAAAATTTTAGCCCGAGATTATTAAATAATAATTTTAGCCAAATTTTTTTTGGGTAAATTTTTTGAAAATAAAATTTATGTCGATTGTCCTAATTTTTTTTATGAACATTTTAATATAAAAATATTTAAATTCTGATAAGTAATTAAAAATCAAACAAATACATAGGTATTTATAAAGTTTTAGGTTACTTCTAGTTTAATAATTTTCTTAAATTATTTTAGACGTTAGATTTAATTTTGGGCTATCAAATCTTTGTTTTACCATTAGATTTACTCTCATTTAATTATAGCCGTTAGATTATAAGTAAAAAAATTAAAATGTTTGAAACACGATAGTTTGGTAGTCCAGAATAATTTAAACCAGCTTAAATCTTGAGAGGAATCTAGCCATAGATATATTTTTCTCCCATGACTTATTTTAGCCTAGTGGTTGGGAATGGAACCTAATTTATTCTATATTTAATTAGGATTTATAAAGTTTTATAAAAGTGAAATTCGGATGTATTCGATCTAAATTTTAATAGAGCCCACAAAGTTTAATAGGGTGTCCTCAATCAAGATTTGACAAATCATACCTCTCCGAATTGATCCCTATGAGATTTTCAAGAAATTTACACAAAATTCACATAGAATTTATGAAAGTCTATTAAAACTTCATCAAAATTCATCATAATCAAGATTTAAGATCGGAATGCAAAATGTAAACTCAAACAACGCTTCATTCAACTAATTGATCGTTAATACCAATACTAATATGCCAATCTGATCCAGCCTACCAAATACGTCTTTAGTTCACTTTCTCAATTCCTTCAAAATTTCTAATGTCACTGTCACTCTTGATTGTAATCCCTTTCCTTTGGCCGGTGGACTTGTCTTCGGCGGAGACATTCAGGATACCATTGACATCAATATTGAAACAAACTTCAAATGAAGGAACATTTTTCGGTGCAGGAGGAATACCATCGAGGGTAAATTCAGCCAAAAAGTTATTGGTTTTAGCTATGCTGCTTTCACCCTCATAAACAGAAATATCCACCGCATCTTGATTGTCATAAACAGTAGTTACACTAGTTTTGTTCATGACTGGAATTCTAGAATTTCTTGGAATCACAATGTTCATGTATAACTTCGAACAACCACGTTCAAGACACTCAAATCCAAGTGATAAAGGGGTGACATCCAAAAGAGTGAAGTCCTGAAGCTTCCCATTTCCATTCCCATTCAAGACTGCAGCTTGGAAAGCAGCACCATACGCAATTGCCTCATCTGGATTGATACTCTTGCACAACTGCTTCCCCTTGAACACATCTTGCAATAGTTGCTGCACTTTGGGAATTCTAGAAGATCCACCGGCAAGAACAACATCATGGACACTGCTTACTTCCATATTGGCATCCTTCAAACACTTCTCCACTGGCTCCATACACTTGTTAAAGAAATCCATATTCAGTTGCTCAAATTTGGCACGGGTAATAGTTGTATAGAAATCAGTTCCCTCATACAAACAGTCGATTTCAATGTCAGTGGCTGAAATAAACGAAAGCCTCCTCTTTGCTTTCTCACATGCGTCTCTTAACCTCCTTAGTGCTTTAGAGTTTCCACTCACGTCCAAATTATGCTTCGTCTTGAATTGCTCAACACAAAAGTCCACCATTTTGTTATCGAAGTCTTCTCCTCCAAGGTGAGTGTCTCCAGCCGTGGCCTTCACTTCAAACACACCATCACCTATGGTAAGTAGCGAAACATCTAAAGTACCACCACCTAAATCAAATATCATCACATTTCTCTTGCAATACCAACCAGCCTTCCTGTCAATGCCATAAGCAATTGCTGCAGCAGTTGGTTCGTTGATGATACGCATCACATTTAGGCCTGCAGTGTTGCCAGCATTTTTTGTAGCCTGACGCTGTGAATCATTGAAGTAAGCAGGGACAGTGACAACTGCATTCTTCACAGTGGAGTTGAGGTAGGCCTCAGCAATCTCCCGCATTTTCGATAGAACCATGGCTGAAATTTCTTCGGCAGCAAAATGTTTCTCTTGTCCCTCGTGGGTAACCACAATCAAGGGCTTGCCGCCAGGACCTTCAGTAACTTTAAATGGCCAGAGCTTCAAATCACTTTGAACAGTGGCATCACTGAATCTCCTACCAATTAACCTCTTTGCATCTGCAAATAAATGATTAATTTAAAAAAAAAAAAAAAAAATCCTAGAAAGAAAGAACAATTTCTATGTTGGTCAGTAAGATGAGTAATTCGAATATTTAATGAATAACTCATCTTAACGACAAAATACACTGCAGCGATGGTTATAATTCAACTTCATAATGTTCATACTTACTGCTTTTTATTGTATTAAAAAAAAAATTCTATTATTAGCATGACCATAAGAAATAAGCATATAAGCATTTTACATGAACCTATCTGAAATTAATTACTGTTAAATTAATAGCAGATAAACGAGGAGCTAACCAAAAATGGAGTTGGTGGGGTTCTTGATGATTTGGTTGATGGCCGAATCACCAACCAATCGCTCAGTCTCAGTGAAGGCAACACAAGATGGAGTGGTCCTGTTACCCTGATCATTCACTATGATTTCCACACGGTCGTGCTCCCACACTGCGACACACGAGTACGTTGTCCCCAGATCAATCCCGATAGCGTGGCCTTCGTTTCCTGCCATTCTCTGCACGGGAACACGATAAAGAAGAAGAGCAGAGAAGAAAATTGTTTTCAGTGAAAGTAATAGGGAGGGACTGGGGAGAGTGAGTCTGGCTAGTTTAGTGGGGAAGAGAAAGAGTTCAGAGTGGTGTCTTTCATAAGTTAGATCTAACTTAGGAACGAAGAATCACTTATCTTTTGCTTTTCTAAAGTTTTGTGCAGAAAACGTTGGAATGCAATAAGTCTCCAAAATTTATTTTCTGTTGCCTGTTCTATGCCAAATTATGCAACAATCAAAGCACAAAAGATAACGATTACTCAAAAAAAAAAAAAAAAAAAAAAAAAAGCATAAATGATAAGGACTACTTTATACCTTTACCTTCTTTTTTATTTTTTTTTTTCTGAGAAAACTCTACAACTTAGTTGCACATATTGAAAGTGGAACAGGACTTGCACATAGAAAGCTAGCACATATCTCACTAGCTAAGTAAAGTACTCCTCCGAGATTCTTCTGTTTCGATTACTTTTTAAGGCAGATTTGGAAAATTGGGAGAATTCTCTTCTTCTCCTGACATTCTCAGCATTCTCAGCGCTAAAACTCAAAGAACAACCTATAGTTTTGGTTAATTGTTTGTTAGGTTCATCCATGCCAAAGCGCGAAACGAGAAAACAATAAGAACAAATTTCTACGGTTAATCTTATCAATTGCAACTCCTTTAATTACACAACCCAAATCAAATTAAGCTACTGGCCGTCTCACTTTCTAAAATTCAAAAAAATTGCAGCATCAACAGAGTTAAAATAAATAAATAATACTTGCAAGGGGCATGTAAGAGCTTTTACTCATGCACCCAATATTCAAGTTCAATTCTCCCTTCCCACACTAAGAAAACGAATTTTTATATACAAAATTATTAGTTGTACATATATCACCACAAACCAAATATACATGTCTTCGGAATTTCATGGCACTAAATGAAGAACAAATAGGCTTTTTTTTTTTTTTTTTTTTAAATTTATTTATTACAAGCAATACCATTACTCTAAGCTATATCAGAAAATATCTTCGGAAGTAGATAGCTTGCATCTAAAAAGTAGTGAGTTGAAAAAGAGCCATATCCACTAGGCAATCCACCACTTACAATGAAGAGCAAATAAGTTTTGATCAAGGTGCAAGTGATAAATGGAAGTTTTAAAAAGGAAAAAACATGTAAGGGCCTTATAATATCAAATTGAAGTCCAGCATGGTCCTAATGCCACACTGCAGGAAAGGACTAACTTGTCCCTTGACAAACCGAGTGGAGATAGGAATATGAATCTCATATTGGCGTCATCTAGGTCCCAAAACATGTTGGTTGTATAAATTTTGGTAAAATGTTAATTTGTTGTTGTCTTTGAATACATAAAATCAATACACTTGTCAACACACATTCATATATACAAGTGAATTTGACATATATTGATAGGATGTAGGGTGGATTGATTTTGGAGAGATTTTTCAATATGACTGATACACGGGGTGGTACACCACATGCCACTATACAAATGGTGGGATATGTGTGTTAAAAAGTTAATAACTTAAAATATAAAATTTCCCATCACTTATATAAAAATACGTTGTCACATCCCGACCCGGGGTCCACCACATCCCGGGCCCGCTCCACTACCATAACACGATTTTTTCCGTTTTGGGCCCCGACTACGCCCTCACGGTTTTGTTTCTAGGAACTCATACGAGAACTTCCCAGTGGGTCACCCATCCTGGTATTACTCTCGCGCGCTACTCGCTTAACTTCGGAGTTTCCATGGAACCCAAAGCCACTGAGCTCCCAAAATGCTTCATGCTAGGTAAAGATGGGAATATACATATAAGGCTTATAGGATCCACTCCCCTGGGTGATGTGGGATGTTACAATCCACCCCCCTTAGGGGCCCGACGTCCTTGTCGGCACACACGCGGTTAGGGTTAGGCTCTGATACCAAATTGTCACATCCCGAGCTCGTTCCATCATCGTAGCACGATATTGTCCGTTTTGGGCTCCGACTATGCCCTCACGGTTTTGTTTCTGGGAACTCACATGAGAACTTCCCAGTGGATCACCCATTATGGGAGTGCCCTCACGCGCTACGCGCTTAACTTCGGAGTTCCCATGGAACCCGAAGCCAGTGAGTTCCCAAAAGGCATTGTGCTAGGTAGAGATGGGAATATACATATAAGGCTTACAGGATCCACTCCCTTGGGTTATGTGGGATGTTACATACGTGGTATACCACCCATATTCCTCGTCATAATAAAAAATTTCTCCTAATGTTGAGCCTGCAGTGGCCATGGACTCGCACAACTTTTCCAAGGGTTTATATATTTGTTGAAATTTGTATGTTTTACTTATAGATTCATTCTTTTGGCCCTCTCGTTTTTAGATCCTAGTTCCATCATTAATATGATGCATCTCTATTAGAGTGTGTAAATAACATTGTTCTAAAAATCCTCACCTAGTGCCACCTAGGTGCTAGGCGGTTGGCCATTGCCCTGATTAATGCCTAGGTGTTTGAAAATTAAGAAATGGCGCCTAGACCGCCTAGGCACCAGCCTAGCCCGCCCAAACCCTCCTAGGCACCCGCCTAGGTTGCAACTTACTTAGACAGAAAATAGATAACTTTCATTTTGCATTTTTTATTATAAATAAATTGTAAGAGATTTGTTGAATACTTAAAGAGTAATGCTAGGGAGACTAAGTTTTGTAAACTATGTTTGTACCATACTTGACCAATCCCGAAACTACTAAGCACCAGTCAATAGCATACCGTCAAGGACCCACAAGATTTTTCCTCCAACCAAGTGGCCAATCACAACACGACACATGTCGGTATCAGAGGCCAATCACAGCGCAACACGTGTCGATATCAGAGGCCAATCACAACACGACACGTGTCAATGTCAGAACAAAGCTAGAAACTCTCTTCTATAAAAGGGGATCATTCTCCCACAATAATCCCTAATGTCATTTATACTAAACTATTCACTAGAACTCACTAAAAGAGAGCTTGAACTTATGTATTTGTGTAAACCCTTCACAACTAATGAGAACTCCTCTACTCCGTGGACGTAGCCAATCTGGGTGAACCATGTACATCTTGTGTTATTTGCTTCCCTATCTCTATTCATTTACATACTTATCCACACTGATGACCAGAGCAACCTAGCAAAGGTCATAAATTTCACACTTTCTGTTGTAGCAAAGTCATCACCGATTTTGTGCATCAACATTTGGCGCCGTCTGTGAGAAGTTACACTTATTCCTACTCTCTCCAGCTTTGTCAAGCTGATTTCCACCATTCGCACACTTTCTTTCGACCAGGCACCCCTCTCTAACATAGGGAGTGAAGGGAGCCACAACAAGCAGAACGACACCCCCCTCGCACTTAGTGCAAAGCAACGAAAGAAGGAACGAAAGAGGTTTGCTCTTCAGGCTAAAGTAGATGAGCTAGAAGCTCAGAACAACAAGATAGCGATAAAGAATGAGATCCTCCAGGAGCAGTATGAGAAGCTCTTCGGAATGTTCTATGAAGCTAGGCATACTCAAACACACGAACTCATCGCCCCCGGGGAAGTCAACCACCACCTGGGTGCCCCCCAACACGGGGGATCACCTGCCTTCAACATGGATATCCCTAATGGGGAGCGAGTTACTCATCAAGGTGTTAATCAACATAAGACCTCTCTCGACCCAGCTGCTTCTACCCGAAGCAGGAGAAGTAAAGGAAGACACCTTCTTGCAGAATGAGTAGAAGGATCAAAAGCCGTTTATTGCGACTGTCGGGACTTCTTGAGGCAACGTCGAGAGAACTCCATCCACATAAACTCGAAGGTCAATGATCCAAGGGTTTCTGAAAGGTTCAGTCCTCTCCCATGCCCCAAGCCAATTGCCAATTTAGGGAATGAACGACATGTCCTAGAGGAATATGAAGGTACGGGGGACTTGGGGGCGTTTCGACAGGCTCACCCTGGAAGTCAGTACGGTGAGTCTAAATAAAAATCCCATGCCCTTGATCAAGCTTTCCTACTTCCAAGAAGAGATGGAGACTTACGGAAGAAGAATCCAACAGTACCTGACTCCACTCAGGACCCCCTTGTCCTATAACTCCTTGAGGAAGTAAACAAGTTGAAGGCCGAACGTCAGGCCGAAATACCTGACTGGAACCAACCTAGGCCTGGCCCTCTTACAAGGAGGATCATCGACATCCCCCTCTAAGCAAAGACAAAACAGAAGCTTGGCTTACAGGAAGGGAGGACCCAATTGAACACCTTAACCTCTTTGAGTCCACCATGGCATACCGGATGCACACTGACGAAGAACGATGTCTTCTATTCCCCTCTACCCTCTCTGGCGGAGCTCTGAATTAGTATTGTCGTCTTCCGCCTGAGACAATAGACTCATTTAAGGAACTGAGGAAACTATTTGTTTCTCAACACATCTTCCAGACAGATCACTTGCATTACGCAGATGACTTGTACACTATTCGCTAGAAGCTAGATGAGTCATTACGAAAGTATGCCGGCCGCTTCAGCCATGAGTATTCTCGCTGCGCTGAGGCAGATGACAATACCGCCCTTAAAGCCTTCACAGCAGGCCTACGCGACTGTTTCTTCAAGTACATGATCAATGCTAACACTTGGAAGACTTACTCTGAGGTAATGGCACAGGCTTATAACCATGCCTCCGCCGAGGCAAGGACATATCAAGGGAAACTCCCTACAGCCATCCCTTATCAGCAAATGGGGAGTGGAAGCCAAATCCAACCGAATGAGAAGACCTTAACCTTCCAAACAGCAGCGACGCTTCCCCCTGCCCTACCTAATACCTCGCCAAGTCAACAGGCATATCATTCTCAGGGCAAAAGGAAAGACTTTCATCCTCACCAGTCTCATTTTAATAAAAAGAGTAAAGGGCACTATCGCGATAACCAAAGGTATCACCACGATAATACCCGTCCCCAGGCAGTCAATGCAGTGGGCCAAACACGTGAAGGAAAAATTGACCAGTTCCTTCTTCACCCTCCAAGGGATAACCGCAACCAACGCCAAGTGAATGTGATTTATTCCATAAGCGGTGGCACACCCATATCTGAATCTTCCAACAGGGCCATGAAAAACAATGAACGAACGTTGAAGCCTGGCCACCAAGTGTTTCACGTGGAAGACATCAGGGGAGGCAAGTATCAAAAACCTAACTGGGATCCAATATGTTTCTACCCTGAGGAAGAAAGAGGTATCATCTATCCTCACAACGACCCACTGATTGTGGAGGCTCACATAGCCAACTTGATGTACGATGAATCCTGGTAGACACGGGGGTGTCAGTCAATATCATGTTTGCTGAAGCTTTCAAAACACTTAATGTAGCTGAACACTTGCTCGATCACTCGGTTTCTCCTCTGATAAGCTTCTCTGGTGATGTCGTGCAACCTTTAGGGAGCGTACATTTACCCTTCACCATCGGTACATGCCCGTACACAACCACCATCACCACTAACTTCTTGGTGGTTGACTGTCCAACGACATACAATGTCATCTTTGGGCGCACAGGCATTAATGATCTCAAGGCCATGGTATCCACACATATGTTGTTGATGAAATTTCCAACCCTCGATGGCAATGGTTACATCAGAGGAGATCAACTTAGTGCACGGTCATGTTACAACACTTCAGTCAAGCAAAAACACTTACATGTACCCAAAGAAACATTTTCTATACATGACCAAGTTATCAAGACCAGCTCGGACAAAGCCAACTTGAATATTCACGGTGGTAACAATCAACCTGACGATCCTCGAGATGACTCTTTCACCCAGCAAGCACAACCTGCTGAAGAGTTGGAGAAGGTCTCTATCTCAAAAGATTATCCAGATCGCATAGTGAAGATTGGCACCACTTTGTCACCACCCATTCGGTTGGCATTGATCTTTTTTTTGCAAGAGAACACTGAAGTCTTCGCCTGGTCATACGAGGACATGCCATGCATTTCCCCGATATCATTTGTCATCGCTTGAGTATTGATCCCAAGACCAAACCGGTGAGACAGAAGTGAAGATCTTATGATGCTGAACGATATGAAGCAATGAAGGCAGAAGTTGAAAAACTTAAAAGCATAGGCTTCATCCGTGAAGTCAATTATCCAACGTGGGTAGCAAATGTGGTCCTTGTTAAGAAACATCCGATCAAGGAAAGTCTCTTGCTTCAAAAGATCTTGTGGAGAATGTGTGTCGACTGCACCGACTTAAACCAATGATGCCCGAAGGATAACTTTCCCCTTCCTCTCATTGATAGACTTGTAGACTCTACAGCAGGGTGTGAACTCTTAAGCTTCATGGATGCTTACTCAGGGTACAATCAAATCCTCATGAACCCTTCGGACCAAGAACACATGACCTTCACCACTGATAGAGGACTATATTGCTATAAAGTCATGCCATTCAACCTAAAGAATGCAGGGGCGACTTATCAAAGATTAGTCAATTCAATGTTCGCTGAACAGATTAGGAAAAACATGGAAGTTTATGTTGATGATATGTTAGTCAAAAACAAACATGCTGACCAACACATTGCCAACTTGTCTGAAACCTCCTCCATCCTGAAGAAGTATCGAATGAGGTTGAACCCCAACAAATACGCTTTCGGTGTGGGCTCTGGAAAATTCTTGGGCTTCATGATTAGCCAACGAGGCATTGAAGCTAACCCCGAGAAGATCAAAGCAATCATGGACATGAAAGAACCAGTAACCTCAAAAGACATCCAGAGCCTTACTGGCAAGGTGGCAGTCATGCCAACCAGCCACATCAGAGCAAGAATATCTCATATCATCAGGGTTGAAAGCAAGAGTATCCTATATCATGCTTTTTCCCTATCTTTTCCTTTGCCCTTGCTCTCACCTGCAGGACAAGGAGAAAGAATGCAATCAGTCGGAACCTGAAATCAAACTTCCGATCTAGAATTGATTGCCTGAAACCTTTGCATGGTCGCTTGCCTAGCATTGCTCTTGAGTACTCATCCTCAACTGTTGTCAAGGTCATGAATTCTTTCGGTAAATACCTCAGAACAGTTGGTACGATATTGGCTCTTTACACTAAAGCTGCCAAGCATGGATGAGTCACTGAGAAGTAGTGCTCTGAATGACCATTTAAATGCAAAGGTTGCGCACCATTTCTGCTATACCAAAGATTGAAGCAGAAGGTTCAACGGCGAGCTAGAACAGATCATTACAGCACGACGCCTTTCTTATGGAACTACACAATCCAGACGGAAGAGTCTAAGTCAAATCCAAGCTCGGCATCATTGCTCTAATTGAAGAGATCGAGAAGCTTCAACAGCCTTTTGCTAGCACTGTCGTCGAAGAACAAAGCTTCGTCATACTACATCTACTACTTTGTCAAACAGCAAAAGTATCCCATATCATCAAGATCGAACATACTCCAAGTCTGACGGACTTATTTTGACCCTCAAATTCTGGAGTTGGCTCACTTATTTGGAGGAAACCAGAAAACCTTACAGTCCAGTTCAAGAATACACCTGTGGAAAGTCAAGTACAACAAAGCACGTGCCGATTCGTCCATCTTCTCCAAAAACAAGAGTACCTCATATCATCTCTTCTCCATGTGTCTTCGCTTTATCCTTATTGCTGAATGAGAGACAGGGAGAATGAGTACAATCAGCCAGAACCCAAGATCAACCTACCGATCTGAGACTGATTGCTTGGAACCTTGATTGCTTACCTTGTCTGTCACCTCCTTTGGCAGATCTCCTCGCTTAGAGACTTGGGGGACTTCTACTATATGGTTTGTATCGCACTTGACCAAACCCGAAACTACAAGTAAGCTTCAAATGAAAATGATACATTACCTTGTGCGTCAACGCCAACCAAAGATACCACTCCTAGATAAAGTAAAAATACTTCCAAAAGAAGATGTCACATCTACTTACAAGACAAAGAAGGCAAGTGAAGGTGACACCACACTTCAGTACTTGGAAGTTTCGTGATTACTCAATGGCTTGGATTTTGCAAGTCCCCAACCGAGGAGTTTCCCTCACTCGGGAACTTAGGGGAGCATTGTTTGTACCATACTTGACCAATCCCGAAACTACTAAGCACCGGTCAACAGCATACCGTCAAAGACCCACAAGACTTTTCCTCCAACCAGGAGGCCAATCACAACACGACACATGTCGGTATCAAAGGCCAATCACAGCGCAACACGTGTCGATACCAGAGGCCAATCACAACACGACACGTGTCAATGTCAGAACAAAGCTAGAAACTCTCTTCTATAAAAAGGGATCATTCTCCCACAATAATCTCTAATGTCATTTGTACCAAACTATTCACTAGAACTCACTAAAAGAGAGGTTGAACCTATGTATTTGTGTAAACCCTTCACAACTAATGAGAACTCCTCTACTCCGTAGACGTAGCCAATCTGGGTGAACCACGTACATCTTGTGTTATTTGCTTCCCTGTCTCTATTCATTTACATATTTATCCACACTAATGACCAGAGCAACCTAGCGAAGGTCATAAACTTCACACTTTCTGTTGTACCAAAGTCCTCGGCGATTTTGTGCATCAACAAACTAAATAACATGGAAGTTGATGATTGGATTATTACTTAAATGTTGATAAACATGCTCATTTCTTATTGATAACACATCATTTAATTTGCAATTTTAGTATATAAATTTAGTCTCCCTGGCATTACTCTTAAAATGAGCACATGTTATATGCTTGTTCCCATGTTTTCATTATGTTCCAATACTTCATAATATATGTCATTTTATTTTGTAGTTTATGATGAAATTAAAACTTCATAATATATGTCATTCTATTTTGTAGTTTATGATGAAATTATATATATTTTAAGTATAAATTAACATTTATTTACACGAAATATAATGGATTTACTTAAATCCGCCTAGTCTGTCTAGGCGCCCGCCTAGACCCCACCTAGCTGCCTAGCAATAGGCCCCAGCCTACCGCCCGACAAGTGCCTAACGTCTTTTAGAATCTTGGTAAATAATTGTATTGGTTTTGTGCATTGTTTGTTAGATGAAGGATTAGGTCATTGTTTCAAAAACCCAAATTATTAATTTTTTATTTTGGAAGATTAAAAGCCTAATTGTTATAGGTATATAAATAAAGGGTAAACGTGTGAAAGCACGAATTCAAAATTAACATAATAGTTGAAACATTAGAACCATTTTATCAATATAAATTACACAGTAGGCACACATAAGTAAAACAATTTCTGTTTCAGTCTGTAGCATGACATAAGATTCTTAAATTATTCTTTCAATTCCCTCACAAGTTATGTCATTGGTGAGAGTTATCCCCTTCTTCTGGCCGGTCAACACGTCTTCAGCTGATACGTTCAGAATCCCATTGGAATCAATATCAAAGACAATATTGAATTTAGGAACGCCCCTCGGAGCTGGAGGAATGTCTTTGAGCCTAAAATCACCCAGAAAGTAATTATTCACTGTTGTTGTACTCTCGCCCTCATAAACCGCAAATCTAACAACTGCTTGGTTGTCATGCCGAGTGGTAACAGTATAATTCCTCTTGACGGGCATTTTAGTGTTTCTTGGTATCACAACAGTCATGTCCCGTTCACGCCCAGTCTCCACCCCGAGTGATAGCGGCATGACATCCAACAAAGTGAGGTCTTGAATCTTTTCATTTCCCTTCCCATTCAGGACTGCAGCCTGAGCAGCTGCACCGTAAGCCACTGCCTCATCCGGATTAATGCCTTTGCAAAGCTCCTTACCCTTGAAGACATTTTGTAAGAGTTCTTGCACCTTAGGAATTCTCGAAGAGCCACCAACAAGAACAACATCGTGGATGCTGCTTACGTCCATTTTAGCATCCTCCAAACACTTGTTCACCGGTTCCATACACTTGATAAAGAAATCCCTATTGAGTTCTTCAAATTTTGCCCGAGTAATAGTTGTATAAAAATCACTACCTTCATGCAAACAGTCAATTTCAATGTCTGTTGAAGACGTAAATGAAAGTCTCCTCTTTGCTTTCTCACAACTATTTTTTAACCTCCTTAGTGCTTTGGAGTTTCCAGTCACGTCTAAATTATCCTTCCTCTTGAATTGCTCGACACAGTACTTCACCATTCTGTTATCTAGGTCTTCACCTCCAAGGTGAGTATCCCCAGCAGTGGCTTTCACATCAAACACGCCGCAACTAATGGTAACTAGTGACACATCTAAAGTACCGCCACCGAAATCAAACATCATAACATTTCTCTTGCTGTACCAGCCAGCCTTCTTGTCAAGGCCATAAGCAATCGCTGCAGCAGTTGGTTCATTGATGATACGCGACACCTTTAGGCCGGCACTGATAGCTGCATTTTTTGTAGCCTGACGCTGTGAGTCACTGAAGTAAGCAGGGACTGTGATGACCGCATTCTTAACAGTTGAGCCGAGGAAGGCCTCAGCAATCTCTCGCATCTTTCCCAAAAGCATGGATGAGATTTCTTCAGCAGAAAACTGCTTCTCTTGGCCCTTGTGAGTGACCACAATCGTAGGCTTATCATGAGGACCTTCAATGACCTTGAAAGGCCACAACTTAATATCATCTTGAACACATGCGTCACTAAATCTTCTACCAATTAACCGCTTTGCATCTAAAAATTGGTGCCACAATTAGAAAACAATTAATCTAACAAATTAAAATAATAATAAAAATTTGTGAAAAAAAATTGTATAGAATAACAATAATTTGAATCAGAATACTGGTGCAAACATTAATACTATCATTGTAGTTCGACTATGACTTCTTAAGCATCAATCTTAAGCCTCCCATTAAGATCACCATAACAAAATTAAGACAAATCTTGCAGCCTCTTTTATTAAAATAACACAATATGTGTAATTATCGATTTTAGAAAAGCTGATTATCAATTTGGAAAGTACGAGTGGGAAGAACCTTACCAAAGATGGAGTTGGAAGGGTTTCTGATGAGTTGGTTAAATGCAGCATCACCAACCAGTATTTCGGCATCAGTGAAGGCAACGTGAGATGGAGTTGTCCTGTAACCCTGATCGTTCACTATGATTTCTACATGATCATACTGCCACACGGCCACACACGAGTAGGTTGTCCCCAGGTCGATCCCGATTGCATGACCTTCAGCTTTGTCTTTTCCCGCCATTCTAAGCTAAGAAACTGGAAGAAGAATGGTACTAAAGAAGAGAATTGAATGGTAGCAGAGAAAGAAGATAAAACAGAATATTATGTGCTTGAAAATAGAAGATATTATGGGGAACATAGGACACTTTTGATTCTTTTATCTCTTTCTTTTGGGTACACTTTGGGTTCATTAATTTCCAAATTTAAATTAAGAAGCAATGTACAGTAAGTTGTAATCTTCTTCATGAAGTAATCTTCTTTATTAAGTTCCAAATTTAAAGAAGCAATGTACAGTAAGTATAAAGCAGAAGAAAAACTGTTGCAGAGAGAGTAATAGGGAGATGAATTTGGCTGGGGAATTAATTTATACTTGGGAAATGTGGAATCATTTATCTTTTTTCTGTCTAAATAGTTGTGCAGGGAGCAACAATTTATATTTAGTTCGTTGTTTATGCCAAATTAAGGTTCATCAATGCCAAAGCACAAAATTTGAATTTGAAGTGCTTAATACAAATTTGGCGTGAGAGGTTTTGGATTTGATTCTCATCAAAAGTGAATTTGAACCATATTATTGTTAGCTCACTGTGCGGTTTAGTCCACCCCCTTCTCTTAGGCAGCAGAGTAAGAAGATCAAGATAATCTATGTGCTTGAAGGTAGAAGATATTATGGGGAACATAGAGCGGCCTGAGAGGTTATTCTTTTTCTTTGGACACTTTTGGTTCATTAAGTTCCAAATATAAAGAAGCCATGTATAGTAATCTTGTAATCTTCTTCATTAAGT
The DNA here is from genome assembly GCF_963583255.1 of Pyrus communis. Taxonomy (NCBI): domain Eukaryota; kingdom Viridiplantae; phylum Streptophyta; class Magnoliopsida; order Rosales; family Rosaceae; genus Pyrus; species Pyrus communis. Next base: position 6,428,254 of record NC_084818.1, read on the forward strand.
AATCTTCTTCATTTATGTTATGCTTGGGAACGAACAATCATTTATGTTTTGCTTGTCTAACTTCTTGTGCAAAAAACCTTGGAATCCAATATGTTCCCAAATTTTATTTTCTGTTGGCTGTTTATGCCAAATTAATGGGAAATATTTCAATGTGTCCGAAATGCAGGGTGATACACTATATGTCATCATATATGTGGAGATACATTTTATTTTTCAAATGTCTCCACATATATAATGACGTGGTGTACCACCCCCGTAATACAAGCACATTAAAAATCTTACGACTTAAACTAGACAAAAGAGATCTAAAAAGATGGAGTATTATGAGAGGGAGAAAGATGAGAGAGGAGGAAAGAAAGTAAGAGATGATTGAAGGAAAGGGAAAGAAGAGAGAGGATCAGATGAGATAAAGAGAAAGAAGAGTGGGAGAAAGAACCGAGAGAATGAAAACAGCAGATTGGAAGAGAGACGAAAAAGGTGAAAAAAAAAGAGAAGAAAAAAAGAAAAGAGAGAGATAGATTTGGAATGAGGGGAGGAGGGAGTGAAAAGAAAGGAATAAGTTTAAATTTAAAAATTCTAAAAACTCATTTTTTATGTTTTTAGATAATAGATTATATTTTTGAGTTAGTTTTGAATTCAGTTTTTTTAAATAGTTATACCAAACAAGTTTTTAAGACCTAAAACTTGAAAATTGTTTTTGAGTTAAAAAAGTTAGATTCAAGTAGAATACCAAACAAGCCCTTAGTATTTCTCTTCAATTTGGTGGATTCCAGACTATTGATTCTTCAAAGAATTACACTTGTATTTCTTCAATTTCGTGTTACGTCACTTTGTCTTTACTACATTTACGACTTTACCTTCTTTACTACCTTTGCTACCTTATAACTTTACCTTCTTTTCATATGAGAAAACTTTACAACTTTATTTAGTTCTACAAAACTGCGACAAATGATAGCTAGTATCCAGAGTTTAACATTTATTTGTGGACTGAACTATGAACAGAAAACAAAACGGCAAATTAGTTACACATACAGAAAGCGGAAGTGGACTTGCACTGTTGCACATAGAAACCTAGCACAGCTCTCAGTAGCTACGTACTCCTCCGAGAATTCTTCTGATTCGATGACTTTTTAAAGCAGCTTTGGAAAATTGGTAGACAGAAAAATAAGCTTTATCGGAGCGTGCAGAGGAACATTATCGCCTGCCAGCTGAGAAATGGTAGAACAACTGTGGTTTTATGCCCAGTCACATATATATTTACTAGTTCATATGTTACACAAAAAACAACTGTGGTTTTATGCCTTCTCACATGCATTTTCCATGAATGTCGACTTTATGTTTCCTTTTGTTTGTTCAGCACAATTATTCACTATTTTCTTATCAAAGCCTTCACATCGGAGATGAGTATATCTCCAGCAGTGACCTTTACTTCACAAACGCAATACGCTATGGTTAGTAGTGAAACGGCCAAAGTACCACAACCCAATTCAAATATCATCACATTTCTTTTCCTATATATACCAGCCAGAGTTCTTGCCAAGTCCATAAGCAATCGCTGCAGCGGTCGGCTCACTGATGATTACGCATTACATTTAGGCCAGCAGAGGCACCTGCCTTTTTTGTAGCCTGAGCTTGTTTACTTCCTGAGTAATGGTGGCAAGGAGCACGAAAGACGTAACCAGTATGACAAGGATCAGGACCCTGAATACAATAGTAATAATCCGGGCAGTTTTGGAGGAAGCATTAATGTTCCCATCTTTGCTTCCTCAGCACCATCAAGGTCTCTGTGTCTGCGTGCCGGGTCCTGGCCTTTGGAACCAAAGTTTGTTCCGATTTCTTGTCCATAGATGAAATACACTTTTAATTTTTAGAAACAAGACAGATTGATTAGGACCCTGTGTCTGCATTGCCATCGTTTCTGTTTTAAGAGAAATCATGAGTTTAATTTGTTCCCCAAAATAGCATAAAGAATTAGGAGCTGCTACTCATGTACCATATTAGCGAACCCATGACTTTCAACTTTTTTTTTTTTTTTTTTCCTGCACTCATATTCTTATACTTTTGTCTTTTGATTCTCATTTGATTTAGAAGTGCACATGAAGAAAATAAAACTAGTCAAAAATCACTTTCCTTCGTAAACACGATAATTTTTTTTTTATAGAGTGCCAACAAAATTTTGGTTTAGATTCATTCAAAATTAGAAATAAGGTAAATTACAAAAAATTATCTCAATTATAGATCGCATCACAATCGCATATCTCATTTTTTAAATATTACAATATTATACATTAACTTACAATTAATTTGCAATGTCAGACTTTCGTGAACTTTTCCATTAATTTTTCTATTAAATGTTGATATGACAGTTATAAGGCCCACAAAAAAAAGTTGAAAAAATCCATTTAAGTAATTAAAAATATTTTTATTTTAGAACTTAAAAAAAATAAAAACAAAAAAAATCGCAGAACTTCATCTGCTTTGTTGAGCAATTTCTGCAATTCATCCCCTACCTCCTTCGGCCCTCCGTCTGTCCCCCCCTCCCTTCACCACCAAAACCACAACCCACTCCCCCACACGGGTGGTTATCTACTCTCCTACTCTCTCCCGAGAAGAAAATAAAATTTTGAAAGAGAAAAAACCCAGAATAAAAGGGGCGGCAATGAGTTCTCCAGTTCGATTCATCATCACCCTCCTTCAGCCCTCCGGCCGTCCCCCCTCCCTTCACCACCAAAACCACAACCCACTCCCTCACACGAGTAGTTCTCCGCTCTACTCCTCTCCCCCAAGGAAAAAAAAAATGGAAAGAAAAAAAACAAAGAATTTTTTTTGCAGGCGACCTATTCGATATCGATTCACACCTTCAATCTTCAGACTTCGCCATCAACGGCGTAACCGGCCGGATTCCGCCTTCGCTCCTCCTCGGGCGCCTCAACGTCGCCCCCTCCACCCATTCCGTACGATTCTCTTTCGACCGCCTGAACCCCTGTCCGTCTCGCCGCGCCGTTACAGACATCGGAGGTCCTTTCGATTGATAAGTTGACGTTGCCCACCACGTTCTGCGAGGCCCGGGGTGTGTGCAGGTTGTTCAAGCTGCATATTGGGATAGAAATTGTGGCTTCGCAAAGGTAAAAAAGAGAATGGTGATACCGGTCAACAAAAGGTGAAAAAGGAGAAATTTTAATCTTTTCTTATACGTTTTTTAAAAATTTTTATTATTATTTTTTATATCCTAATTTTAAATTTTTTATATCATATTTAAACCGTTACCATTAATCCACGTTTATTACTTTTTAACTTGACTTTTACTACCTTTTAACTTTACCTTCTTTGTTATATTTTTTCTGGGATAACTTTACAACTTTATATTTAAATTAAACTCAGCATTTATCTGTGTACTGAGCTATGAACAGGAAACAAAACGGCAAATTAGTTGCACGTATTGAGAGTGGAAATGGACTTGCACATAGAAACCTAGCACAGATCTCGGTAGCTAAATAAAGTACTCGTCCGAGAATTCTTCAGCTTAGATGACTTCGTAAGGCAGCTTTGGAAGATTGGGAGAATTCTTCTTCTTCTTGACATTCTCAGCGTGAAAACTCAAAGAAGAACAACCGATCGGAATGCAGGTAGGCTTAAAAATGTTTATTTTTGCAGCGGAATGCAATCAGTGTCGAGATTTATTGGTTCATTGTTTGTTAAAGGTTCATCCAGTTTTATATGTAAGAGTCAGGAGGATGAATGATGATGAGAAATAACGCATTAACAGAGCTCAATGTGAGTGCGCGTATGGAGTAAATAGAGAATATCGTCAAAGAAATTATGTTTCCCCTGGAATCCAATGTTCTATTCATGTCTGATTTAGCCATAATTCAAGTAAAGACCAGTCCTAATTAAAGACAGAGTAATAAAAACTTCCAGAATGAAAAGTCAAGATTAGGACTTAAGCAAACCCAGTGAGATAGGAAATATGGTTAATACAAGATATTTCGGTCTATAGCATGCCAGAAATTAATGTTTCTTACATCAGTCAACTGACTTTTAAATCAATGTCTCAATTCCTTCACAAGTTCTTCTGTCACAGTTGAATGTGAGACCCTTCTTTTGGCCCGTGGACGTATCCTCAGCAGAGACATGCAGGATGCCATTTTCATCAATCTCAAAGCAAACATCAAATTTAGGAACACCGCTGGGAGCTGGAGGAATGTCATTGAGTTCAAATTCTCCCAAATAGTTATTATCTCTTGCCATTCTACTCTCACCCTCATATATAGGAAAACGAACATCACCTTGGTTGTCAAAGCGCGTAGTAAAACCTTTGATTATTTTGACCGGTGTTCTAGTGTTTCTTGGAATCACAACTGACATGATACATTCATCATCAATCTCCACCCCAAGTGAGAGAGGGGTGACATCCACTAGTGCGAACTCCCGAAGCTTTCCAGTTAGATTGTCAACACTCAAGACAGTAGCTTGAACAGCGGCACCGTAGGCCACCGCCTCATCCGGATTAATGCCCTTGCAAAGCTCCTTTCCCTTGAAAACCTCCTGCAATAGCTGCTGCACCTTGGGAATTCTAGAAGAGCCACCAGCAAGAACAACATCATGGACGCTGCTTATGTCCATGTTAGCATCTTCCAGACACTTCTTCACAGGCTCCATGCACTTGCTGAAGAAATCCATGTTGAGTTGCTCAAATTTAGCACGGGTAATAGTTAAACAAAAATCAACACCCTGATGCAAACAGTCAATGTCAATGTCAGTCTCGGACATAAATGAAAGCCTCCTCTTTGCCTTCTCACATGCATTTTTTAACCTCCTAAGAGCCTTGAAGTTTCCACCAACGTCCACGTTATACTTCCTCTTGAATTGCTCAGCACAGTGGTTGACCATTCTGTTATCGAAATCTTCACCTCCAAGATGAGTGTCTCCAGCGGTGGCCTTCACTTCAAAGACACTGTCAGCTATGGTAAGTAGCGAAACATCCAAGGTTCCCCCGCCTAAATCAAATATCATCACATTTCTCTTGCTATACCAACCCGCCTTCCAGTCAAGCCCATAAGCAATGGCTGCAGCAGTCGGCTCATTGATGATGCGCATCACATTTAGGCCAGCACTAGCACCTGCCTCTTTCGTAGCCTGTCGCTGTGAGTCGGTAAGGTAAGCAGGGACTGTGATAACTGAATTTTTCACAGTTGAACCAAGGTAAGCCTCAGCAATCTCCCGCATTTTCACAAGAATCATAGATGAGATTTCTTCAGCAGCAAATTGTTTCTCTACACCCTTGTATGCGACGACAATCATTGGCTTGTCAGAAGGACCTCCAATGACCTTAAAAGGCCAATGCTTTATGTCGTTTTGAACACATTCATCTGTGAACCTCCTACCGGCTATCCTTTTCGTGTCTGCAAATTGAGATAGAATTAGAAACACAACCCAACAACCAAAACTAACAAAGAAATAGGTCATATGATTGAAATAAAGGCATATTGTTAAACAAACGGTGTCGTAACAATCCCAAATTCTTTTCACTCTACTGTAAATGTACTACACCTTTTTAATTATCATCAAAATCATAATCTAAATCATAACTTATCATCAACACCCCACATTTTATAACTTCAAATACTAATATAAATATTCAGAGAAAAAGAAAAACTCATTTGAGAAATAAATTAATGGGAAAATGGTATATATGTAGATGGATACATACAGGAAGAGATGAACATACTGAAGATGGTGTTGGTTGGGTTTTTGATGACCTGGTTGAATGCACCATCGCCAATCAATCGCTCAGTATTTGTGAAAGCAACATAAGATGGTGTGGTCCTGTTGCCCTGATCGCTCACTATGATTTCCACATGATCATACTGCCAGACCGCCACACACGAGTAGGTTGTCCCCAGGTCGTTCCCGATTGCATGACCTGCAGCTTCGTCCTTTCCCGCCATTCTAAGCTGAGAAACTGGAAGAAGAATAGTAATAAGAAGAGAACTGAATGGTAGCAGAGTAAGAAGATGAAGAGAATATATGTGCTTGAAAGTAGAAAATATTAGTTATGCTATTCATCCCATGTTTTTTACCATATTTTCATACTATCTTATATGGTATTTGATGTGGACAGCCACATCATTTGAATTAATCAGATTTTAAATTTAGTTCATTATTTAATAAACTAATAATTAAAAAAAAGTAGTTAATTAAATGATGATTACGGTATACGAGGAGTCTTTCTTATTTCTTTACTTGGGTTTTGCAAATTTTTCAAATGATGTGGTTGTCCACATCAGATGTTACCTAAGATGGTATAGAAATATGATATAAAAAAGAGCGATATGAAAGGTTATTCTTTTTCTTTTGGACACTTTTTTGAATAACAGTATTTTTCTTTTGGACACTTATGGTTCCAAAATTAAAGAAGCAACAGTAAGTTGTAACCTTCTTCATTAAGTTCCAAATCTAATAAGACTAGATAATTAAAAAAAAAAGTGATTTGGATTTAGTTAAGTAATCTTCTTCATTCAATTGCCAAACGGAAAAATTAATCTATTTCATCGATTTGTTTGAGCTTTTACTATGTGCTTGATCGAGCTCAACGAATTATGTTCATATGCACACATACAGCAGATTGGATGCCTGAACAAACTTAATTTTCAAAAGTAGATACAAAATAAAGTCATATAAAACATAATTTATAAAATTGACATTTTGTTTTACAAAGATTTGGATTAGATTATCGGCAGTTGCTAAATCTTCTCACAGTAGTATCATCGATCCTACAGAACAGTAACATACCCATTTCTGTTGTCTTGCAACAAACATCATGGAGTCTGACTTCCAACGTACTAAAGAAGAAAAAGAATCCTAATCTTGTAATGACTCAAGAAATTTCATGAAACCGAGCAAACATGACACATCAATTGTTTATCTATGTCAATTTTTTCATTAAACCCGTCTCGCGCACTGAGCTGTAGCAAGATCACAGAACTCAACACATGATTTCTTTCACAACAAAAACAACCAGCATATCAAAACGATGTTATGATGCATGACTAGCAAGCAAACGGAGTGCCTATAAATGTTAGACAAATAAGGAATATGGTTGGAGTCCTTGTGTAATTGTATATAATATTATTATTGGAAGAATAAGCCGTCCTACAGCCGTCAAGCCGTCCTACAGTCGTCCTACCTTGTCCTACCTTGTCCTACCTACACACTAGCCGTTCTACAGCCGTCAAGCCGTCCTACAGCCGTCCTACAGCCGTCAAGCCGTCCTACAGCCGTCCTACCTTGTCCTACCTACACACTAGGACGGCTACCTTGTCCTCTACAGCCGTCCTACCTACACACTAGGACGGCTACCTTGTCCTACCTACACACTTGTATCATGTATATATATCCTTGTAATCTTGTAGAGAAACACAATGAGAAAAAATTAAGCATTCTCTTCCATTTGCATTCTCTTCCATAAGCATTCTCTTCCATTTTTCCACATTCATGTATCAATAACAAATATAATTTTTAGCCTACATACCTTTTTCTACATGGTATACAGAGCAGGTTTATAACCCTAGCCCTAATTTTTTTTTCGGCAGCTTTCTCTGCCGTTCCCATGGCTGACTCTTCTTCTTCCGATGGTGTTTTTTCCCTTCATCATTCCGACCACCCGAATCTTGTCCTTATATCCAAGAAGTTGAATGGTGATAACTACACATCCTGGGCCCGTGGCATGCAGCTTTCCTTGAGTGCCAAGAATAAACTTGGTTTCATCACTAGCGATATCCAAAAACCTTCTTCCTCCGACGACCCTGATGCTCACGCGGCTTGGCGTCGTTGCAATGACATGATTCTCTCTTGGCTTCTGCATTCCTTGGAACCTGACCTTCAAGAATCTGTGCTTTTTTCCACCTCTGTCCAAGCTGTATGGGATGATCTTCGCGAACGCTTCTCTCAGAGTAATGCTCCACGCATCTTCCAACTCAACCGGGAACTTGCTACAATTTCTCAAGGTTCTTCTTCTATCTCCGCCTATTTTACTCGCCTGAAAGCTCTCTGGGATGAGCTTGCTTCTTATAATGATGGCTGCACGTGCTCTTGCAACGCCAAACATGACCGTCAACAACTCATGCAATTTTTAATGGGCCTCAACGAATCCTTTGCTGCTGTTCGTGACCAGATTCTTTTAATGAATCCCCTTCCCACTGTTCGTCAGGCCTGTTCCTCGGTGTCTCAAGCTGAAAAACAACGCTCCCTGGGCGTCCTCCGCTCTATCGATCAACCTGCTGCCATGGCTGTTCGTGGCCCGTCCCGTCCCTCCTCTGCTCGTCCTCCCCTCCACTGCACCTACTGCAATTTTGATTATCATACCCGAGACACCTGCCATAAACTTCATGGCTATCCCGTTGGCCATCCCCTCCATGGCCAACCGTGGCGACCACCGCGCCGTGCCACTGCTTCCAGTTCTTCCCGCAGCCATGCACCTTCCAGTCCTCCCCGGCAGCCACGGTTTTCTGCTTCCCGGCCCCATAATTTCACCCAGGCCCATCACGTGCAAGGCACCCAAGCCCCCGCCTCCTCTTCTACTCCAGCGACCCACCAAGTGCACGGGGCCCAGCCCACTTTGCATGACTTGCAACTTGCCATGCCTGACCTCTCTGCCGAGCAGCACTCCCGTGTTCTAGCTGCTCTACGTGACACCACCACCCCTCCTCAGGCCAATGCCGTGCTCACTACTGATTTTGCCCAAGGTTTGTTACCTGTCACCTCTCGTCATGGTCAATGGATTCTTGACAGTGGTGCTACGGATCATATTACTTCTTCCGCTTCATGTTTGGTTAATCGTTCTCCTTCACATTTACCGTCTGTTTCTTTGACTAGTGGTGCTTCTGCTCCCATTACTTTTACCGGCACTCTTCCTTTAAATTCATCAGTTACTTTGAAGGATGTTTTATGTGTCCCTAATTTCCGAGTGGACCTTTTATCGGTTGGTAAACTTACAGATGGATTATCGTGTTCCATAACCTTCTTTCCTTCTTGGTGTGTTTTGCAGGACTTGGTTTCGAAGGCGATGATTGGTGTGGGTAAGCGACGTGGCGATCTGTATTACCTTGTGGCCCTTACCTCTTCTCTCCCCACCCGTCAACCTCACTGCAACATCATTACCATCCCCTCCTCCCTCTGGCATAGGCGTCTAGGTCACCCATCCTCCACTCGTTTGCAAGCTTTAGCATCTAGCTCTCTTAATTGTACTTTTGATTCTAGTCATATTTGTGATGTTTGTCCGTTGGCAAAACAAACTCGTCAACCTTTTCTTTTGAGTTCAATTTCATCAACTTTCCCTTTTGCTTTAATTCATTGTGATATTTGGGGCCCGAATCGTCAATCTTCTCTTTCTGGGGCTCATTATTTCTTAACCATTATGGATGATTTTTCTCGCTTTACGTGGGTCTTCCTCATGAAACATAAATCTGACACTCAACAATTAATTAAGGATTTTTTTGCTTATGTCACTACCCAATTCCGCACTACCATCCAATGCATTCGTACTGACAATGGTGGTGAATTTTTATCTCTTCGTAGTTTTTTCTCTGATCATGGGGTGCTTTTACAAACTTCTTGTGTTTATACCCCCCAACAAAATGGCGTTGTTGAAAGAAAACATCGTCATCTTCTTGAAACCGCTCGCGCCCTTCGTTTTCAATCTCATCTTCCTATCAAGTTTTGGGGGGAATGTGTTCTTACCGCTACTTATCTCATCAATCGTCTCCCTACCCGTCTTCTCCATCATAAATCCCCATTTGAGGTTCTCTTTTCGAAAACCCCATCTTATGACCACTTCCGCGTCTTTGGTTGTCTGGCATATGCCACCTCTGTCACTCCCACCACCAAATTTTCCCCTCGGGCTCATCGTTGCATTTTTCTCGGTTATCCTCATGGACAAAAAGCCTATACCCTTTACGATCTCGACAATCACCGCATTTTCACTAGTCGAGACGTCATCTTTCACGAAACTACTTTCCCTTATGCCGTTTCTCACCCTCCTATCCCTTCCTCTTCGCCTACCCTACCCATCCCACCCCCTCTGGACTTTACATATAACCTACCCCTTCCTGCCCCGACGCCTCACCCTCCTCCACCTTCCTCCCCTTCCACGCCTCCCACAGATTCCCTTGCTGCCCCATTACCCGTTCCTCCCCTTCCCCGCACCTCTTCCCGTGCCCATAAACCTCCATCCTATTTAAAAGACTACGTTTGCTCGCAGGTGATTCTGCCATCCCACCCATCTTCGACTTCGCAACCCGGTTCTACACAAGGTACGCGATATCCACTTTGTAATTTTCTCTCTTATCACCGTTACTCTCCCAGGCATTTTTCTTACATTAACTCTGTCAGTCGGACTGTGGAGCCTTCCTCCTTTGCTGAGGCTGCCACTGACCCCAATTGGCAACGTGCTATGACTGAGGAGCTTCAAGCTTTACATGCTAATGGTACTTGGACTTTAACTTCCTTGCCCCCTGGCAAAATTCCCATTGGTTGTAAGTGGGTGTACAAACTCAAGCACAATTCCGACGGCTCTATTGACCGCTACAAAGCTCGTTTGGTTGCTAAAGGCTTCACTCAGGCTGAAGGTATTGATTATCATGACACTTTTTCTCCTACTGCTAAGATGATTACGGTGCGTTGTCTTCTTGCTCTTGCTGCTAGTCAGTCTTGGTCTCTTCATCAGCTTGATGTTAATAATGCTTTCTTACATGGTGACTTACATGAAGAAATCTATATGTCTCCTCCTCCTGGTCTTCGGCGACAGGGGGAGAATCTTGTGTGTCGCCTTCACAAGTCACTTTATGGTCTTAAGCAGGCTTCTCGCCAATGGTTTGCCAAATTCACTAGTGCCATCATTTCTGCCGGTTTTCAACAATCCAAAGCTGACTATTCATTGTTCACTAAAAAGTCTGGTATTTCTTTCACAGCTTTGCTCATTTATGTGGATGATATTGTGATTACAGGCAATGATGCTAGTGCCATTAATTCTCTGAAGTCTTTTCTCCGTGATCATTTTCGGATAAAAGACCTTGGTGATTTAAAATATTTTTTGGGTATTGAGGTTTCTCGTTCCAAACAAGGGATTTATATTTTTCAACGCAAGTATGCATTAGAGATTCTCAAGGACTATGGTTTTTTGGGAGCACGACCCATTGCTTTTCCTATGGATGACACAAAATTATCTGATAAAGGAGAACTTCTCAAGGATCCTGAAAAGTATCGACGATTAGTAGGTCGGTTAATATATCTCACTATCACTCGGCCGGATATCACCTATTCTGTGCATGTTCTAAGCCGTTTTATGCACGAGCCAAGGATATCTCATATGGATGCTGCGCTTCGTATTGTTCGTTATTTGAAGGCTACTCCAGGTCAAGGTTTATTATTTCGTTCTGACAACCAGACCAAGTTAACTGCGTTTTGTGATTCTGATTGGGCAGGTTGCCCTATCACTCGCCGTTCGACTACTGGGTATTGTGTATTCTTGGGCGGTTCTTTGATTTCTTGGCGGACGAAACGACAGAAAACCGTTTCGCTCTCTTCAGCAGAGGCAGAATATAGGGCCATGGCAGGTGCTTGTTGCGAGATAGTTTGGCTTCGTTTTTTGTTGAAGGATTTGAACATTCCTTTGGATGGTCCTTCCATTTTATTTTGTGATAATCAAGCAGCGTTACATATAGCTGCCAATCCTGTTTTTCATGAACGAACTCGTCACATTGAGATGGATTGTCACTTTATACGAGATAAGATTGTAGATGGCACAATAGAGACCAAGCATGTGGGTACGGCACAACAGTTGGCAGACTTGTTTACCAAACCTCTTGGGAAAGAAAAGTTTTCGGGTATGTTACGCAAGCTGGGAGTTCTTGACATCCACTCTCCAACTTGAGGGGGAGTGTTAGACAAATAAGGAATATGGTTGGAGTCCTTGTGTAATTGTATATAATATTATTATTGGAAGAATAAGCCGTCCTACAGCCGTCAAGCCGTCCTACAGCCGTCCTACCTTGTCCTACCTACACACTAGTCGTTCTACAGCCGTCAAGCCGTCCTACAGCCGTCCTACAGCCGTCAAGCCGTCCTACAGCCGTCCTACCTTATCCTACCTACACACTAGGACGGCTACCTTGTCCTCTACAGCCGTCCTACCTACACACTAGGACGGCTACCTTGTCCTACCTACACACTTGTATCATGTATATATATCCTTGTAATCTTGTAGAGAAACACAATGAGAAAAAATTAAGCATTCTCTTCCATTTGCATTCTCTTCCATAAGCATTCTCTTCCATTTTTCCACATTCATGTATCAATAACAAATATAATTTTTAGCCTACATACCTTTTTCTACAATAAACTGTTTGCTTCCCCTAATTTTTCGATAAGCCCAAAGCAACACAACTAGGGTTAGCGCGTTGGAGGCTCCGGCTCACCTGGCCTAAACAAAACCATCCGAACTCGCTGCTAAACATGTAGAGTATCAAATTGATTTCATAATTGTGGAGCAAAAAATAATTAAGAAAATTATGAAGGTGACATGTGGATTTTTGGATTAAAAGGACAAAATTACCCTTGATGCATACTCAAATTTCCACGCGCAGGCAACGAACAATAACGGCTCAATCAAGGTCAAAGGTGATCAAAATGGTATTTATTCAAAACCCTATCATCAATCCTCATCAAATTCTCCCCACAAGTTAACTCTCAATTATTCTTTTCAAATTGAAATTAATTAGCAAATTAATTGATTAATTGCCAATTAATTCCAATTACCACCATAAGTGGCCGGTTCCTATTTCTCCAAATAGGGCCGGCCACATCCCTATATATAGCCCCATATCTCCACTAAAATCCTTGGTTCATTCTCTCCCAAAAATTCTCAAACACATTTTCTTTTAAATTCTAACTTTGACATCGGAGATTCTTCGGCCAAAGGCCCCCCATTCATCGTGGGTGCGTGAGACTTTTGGTCTTAATCTTAGGTATTATCATTTTGCAGATGCATTTTCGTCTAAGAAGAAAACGACGAAAATTTGCATCCACAGTAATGTATGCCGCAAATTATCATTTCTTACCTCATCTTGTCAATCCTAAAGTTCTTCTAATTGTAATCCCTTTCTTTTGGTCAAATGGTGTTCCGAAAGGGGTGGTTTGGTGGTGGAGAACATTGGAGTTTGTTGGTGGGGCATTTGCTCGGGAAGTGGAAGTGAGCCTTCAGGCGTCCCAGACGGAAACTGTATGTTGCACCGGGGTGAGACGTGAAAAAGTTGGGTTTTACCATAAAACCACTTGGTAATATGAAAAGTAACCAAACTTTTTTCAAGCATATGTAAGGTCCATCTTCCCATCAATTTATGATTCATTCTCGACAAGACAGGATGTAGCCTCGGTCCATTCAATAGTCCGCCCATGGGAGAACAACTCCAATTTGGTCAGTGAAATGGTGAAAATTCATAACACTATTTGCAGCTGTATTTATGTGGAAAAGGATCCCATCCGGATCCTCTTTGTGGGGATCCAGATGATCAATCAATCATGCATGTTCATTGCACATCGTGCAGTCAATTTTCGTTAGGTACTATTTATATTTAATTTTAAATTGTAAATTTAAAATGATTTTTAACCGCACGATGTATGATAAACGGACATAATTTATTGATCTTTGGATCCCCATAAAGAGGATCCAGTGATGATCCTTTATGTTATGTAATCGTTTGCATTGCATGTTTTCTTATGTAGAATGTGAACAAGTTTCCGTAAAGATATCAAAGGGGCCCAAAGATTCGCATAAAGATATCAAATGGGCCCAAAGTTCACTAGTTCATGCATGTTTCTCCTGAGTACCAACTCCATGTTTTCTACTGAAGCTTTGTCCAACATTTATATTCCAATAAAGATAAACAACTCCTCCAAAAATTAAAACGTAAAGCTGATTTTATAATATATGTCCTAATTCAGTTCTAGGACTAGGCTTCTTAATTAGTTCACTGCCTCAATTCCTTCAAAGTTCCTTATGTCTTTGTAACTCATGATTGTAATCCCTTTCCTCTGGCCTGTAGACATATCCTCAGCAGAGACACTTAGAATACCGTTGGCATCAATACTGAACCAAACATCGAATTTTGCAGCGCCCCTTGGAGCTGGAGGAATACCCTCTAGCTTAAATTGACCCAGAAAATTATTATTTTTGGTGTTTGTGTTCTCACCCTCATAAATGGGGAACTTGATCGTCACTTGATTGTCATAGCGAGTAACTAAAGTTGTGTTCCTCTTGATGGGAATCCTGCTGTTTCTTGGAATCACAACAGTCATGAATGTCTCACAATAGTCTTCCAATGTCTCAACCCCAAGTGACAGAGGCATGACATCCAAGAGAGTGAAGTCTTGAAGCTTCTCATTTCCATTCCCACTCAAGACTGCAGCTTGAACAGCGGCACCATACGCAATTGCCTCATCCGGATTGATACTCTTGCACAACTGCTTCCCCTTGAACACATCCTGCAATAGTTGCTGCACTTTGGGAATTCTAGAAGATCCACCGGCAAGAACAACGTCATGGACACTGCTTACTTCCATATTGGAATCCTTCAAACACTTCTCGACTGGCTCCAGACACTTGTTAAAGAAATCCACATTCAGTTGCTCAAATTTTGCACGGGTAATAGTAGTATAGAAATCAGTACCCTCATACAAACAGTCAATTTCAATGTCAGTGGCTGAAGTAAATGAAAGCCTCCTCTTTGCTTTCTCACATGCGTCTCTTAACCTCCTTAGTGCTTTAGAGTTTCCACTCACGTCCACATTATGCTTCTTCTTGAATTGCTCAACACAAAAGTCCACCATTTTGTTATCGAAGTCTTCTCCTCCAAGGTGAGTGTCTCCAGCCGTGGCCTTCACTTCAAACACACCATCACCTATGGTAAGTAGTGAAACATCTAAAGTACCACCACCTAAATCAAATATCATCACATTTCTCTTGCAATACCAACCAGCCTTCCTGTCAATGCCATAAGCAATTGCCGCAGCAGTTGGTTCGTTGATGATACGCATCACATTTAGGCCTGCAGTGTTGCCAGCATTTTTTGTAGCCTGACGCTGTGAATCATTGAAGTAAGCAGGGACAGTGACAACTGCATTCTTCACAGTGGAGTTGAGGTAGGCCTCAGCAATCTCCCGCATTTTCGATAGAACCATGGCTGAAATTTCTTCGGCAGCAAAATGTTTCTCTTGTCCCTCGTGGGTAACCACAATCAAGGGCTTACCGCCAGGACCTTCAGTAACTTTAAAGGGCCAGAGCTTCAAATCACTTTGAACAGTGGCATCACTGAATCTCCTGCCAATTAACCTCTTTGCATCTGCAAATAAATGATTAATTTAAAAAAAAAAAAAAATCCTAGAAAGAAAGAACAATTTCTATGTTGGTCAGTAAGATGAGTAATTCGAATATTTAATGAATAACTCATCTTAACGACAAAATACACTGCAGCGATGGTTATAATTCAACTTCATAATGTTCATACTTACTGCTTTTTATTGTATTAAAAAAAAAAATCCTATTATTAGCATGACCATAAGAAATAAGCATATAAGCATTTTACATGAACCTATCCGAAATTAATTACTGTTAAATTAATAGCAGATAAACGAGGAGCTAACCAAAAATGGAGTTGGTGGGGTTCCTGATGATTTGGTTGATGGCTGAATCACCAACAAATCGCTCAGTCTCAGTGAAGGCAACACAAGATGGAGTGGTTCTGTTACCCTGATCATTCACTATGATTTCCACACGTTCGTGCTCCCACACTGCGACACACGAGTACGTTGTCCCCAGATCAATCCCGATTGCGTGGCCTTCTTTTCCTGCCATTCTCTGCACGGGAACACGATAAAGAAGAAGAGCAGAGAAGAAAATTGTTTTCAGTGAGAGTAATAGGGAGGGAGGGGGGAGAGTGAGTCTGGCTAGTTAAGTGGGGAAGAGAAAGAGTTCAGAGTGGTGACTTTCATAAGTTAGATCTAACTTGGGAACAAAGAATCATTTATCTTTTGCTTTTCTAAAGTTTTGTGCAAAAAACGTTGGAATGCAATAAGTCTCCAAAATTTATTTTAGATAACGATTACCAAAAAAACAAAAAAGCATAAATGATAAGGACTGCTTTATACCTTTACCTTTACGGATTTGGATCCTCTCCTGAGTCCAAGGAGTGGATCCTCCTGATCAAGAATTGTGAACCGTTAGATTTTCATCTAACGGTTATAATTATTATAACTTTAAAAGGAGTCCTGTTTGTAGCCGTTGGATAAAAATCTAACGGCCCACAGTCCTTGGTCAGGAGGATCCTCTCCTTGGGCTTAGGAGAGGATCCAAATCCTACCTTTACTACCTTTTAACTTTACCTTCTTTTTTATTTGAGTAATATTATTCATACCATGTTTTTGTAGCACATTTTCATACCACTTTAGGTGGCATTTGATGTGGACACCCACATCATTTGAATTAATCATATTTTTAAATTTAGTTCATTATTCAATAAACTAATAATTAAAAAAAACTAGTTAATTAAATAATGATTATGGTATACGAGGAGTCATTCTTCTTCCTTTCCTTGGGTTTTGCAAAATTTTAAAATGATGTGGCTGTCCACATCAGATGCTACCTAAGGTGGCAGATAGAAAGCTAGCACATATCTCAGTAGCTAAGTAATGTACTCCTCCGAGAATTCTTCTATTTCGATGACTTTTTAAGGCAGATTTGGAAAATTGGGAGAATTCTTCTTCTTCTCCTGACATTCTCAGCATTCTCAGCGCTAAAACTCAAAGAAGAACAACTGATAGTTTTGGTTAATTGTTTGATAAAGGTTCATCCATGCCAAAGCGTGAAACCGAGAAAACAAAAAGAACAAATTTCTACGGTTAAACTTATCAATTGCAACTCCTTTAATTACACAACTTCACTCAAATTAAGCTACCGGCCGTCTCACATTCTAAAAATCGATAAAACTGCAGCATCAACAGAGTTAAAAAAATAAATAATACTTGCAAGGGGCATGTATGGTTTAGAGCTTTTACTCACGCACGCAACATGTAAGTTCAATTCTCCCTTCCCACACTAAGAAAATGAATTTTATATACAAAATTATTAGTTGTACATATTTCACCACAAACCATATACGTGTCTTCGGAATTTCATGACACTAAATGAAAGGGAAAAGATAATGAAGAACAAATAGGTTTTTTTTTTCAATTTATTTATTTATTTATTACAAGCGATGCTATTACTCTAAACTATATCAGAAATGTCTTCGGAATTTGATAGCTTGCATCTAGAAAGTAGTGAGTTGAAAAGGAGTCATATCCACTAGGCAATCCACCACTTACAATGAAGAGCAAATAAAAGGAAGTTTTAAAAAGGAAAAAAAAAATGTAAGGGGCTTATAATATCAAATTGACGTCCAGCATGGTCCTAATCAATGTTCTAAAAAACACTAGGCGCTAGTCGGGCGGCAGGCTAGTGCCTAGCGCCTAGGCGGATTTACATAAATTTACACTATATATTATAAAATATGAGTATATGTGTATAATTTTAGGACTTTTTTTTTTTTAATTTTATACAAAGAATAGTGGGCCTAGTTTGTTTTTTCTTTGAACAAAATAGTGGGCCACAAAATGGACCGAACTTGAAAGAAAAGCCCATTTTTTCAATTAAACCGACAGTTTTTCCACTGCCTTTCTCGGTTTCTCCAATGCCCATTTTTTCAATTAAACCGACAGCTTCTCCAATGCCCATTTTTTGAATTAAACCGACAACTTTTCCATTGCCCATTTAGAGGCTCTAGGCTGCATTTCTGCCTTTCAAGCTTATTTGCCCTCCCAGTTCCCATACACTCCCATCCCCTTCTATTTGTACGGTCACGGTTAAGCCCCGTCAACATTTTATATCACTATTTCTTTTTGTCTTATTATCTTTATAAAAAAAATTAATATAAAATGTTAACGTGGTTTAACCGTGACCGCACAAAATATGAGGGGATAGGAGTGTATGAGAACTGGGAGGGCAGAGAAGCCAGGTCCTTCTTTTCCTCCCCTTTTCAGTTTTTCTTTCAACTCTCTCTCTCTCTCTCTCTCTCTCTCTTTCTTCTTTCTCTCTCTCTTTCCTTTCTCTCTATCTCTTCTCTTCAACATAACCCCTTCTCTCTCTGCAACAAAACCCAACCTCTTCTCTTCAACAGATCCCCTTCTCTATCTGTAGTAAAACCCAACAGACGGATTATGTGTATTGTTCATCCTTGTATATTCTCAATCTACTTGGGTTCATCGATTGATGTTAGGTGCAAGAGCGTAGGTTTGAAGATTTGGGTTATGGGTGGTGGATCGTGCGGATGCGAGGGGAGATTTGCAGAGAGAATCAGTTGCATCGACCGCCGCCTAGCACCGCCTTGAGTGCCTAGAGACGCCTAGGCGGCTGCCTAAATCCTTCCTGCCTTACTTGAACGATTTAGCCCAAATCGGATCGAGACTCCACCGCCAAGAGCCTAGGCGCCACTTAGGCCGATTTTTAGAGCACTGGTCCTAATGCCACACTATAGGAAAGGACTAACTTGTCCCTTGACAAACCGAGTGGAGATAGGAATATGAATCACATATTGGCTTCATCTAGGTCCCAAAACATGTTGGTTGTATAAATTTTGGTAAAATGTTAATTTTTTGTTGTCTTTGAATATATAAAATCGATACACTTGTCAACACACATTCATATATACAAGTGAATCTGACATATATGTTGTGTTTGGCTCATATAATTATGAGTTGGCAACAATTTTGATAGTGTAACTTTCTGAATGCTACAAGGAAATGGCAGCAGTCATTTTGTGACTTTATGTTTGGCTTTCGGCTGTGGCATGGAAGTCTTGTTTCAAGAGAAGACATGGTGACTGCCACAAGAAAAGTTGGAAGCAAGCAAGTCTTGACTTTGTTTTTGCTTGCATGCAATTGAGCATGTTTTATTTTCTATGCATTAAATGGAAAATGGAGAAAAAGTGGTACTCTATAGGCTAGGTATAGAATAGGGTGTTGAATATACCATGTGAACTTAAGATTTTATTGGTCTTGGTTGTTGGCATAATTGTTGGTGCATGACTATAAGTGAAGGAAATAGTTATGCATTGTGTGTGCAACAGGAGGAGTACACAAAGGAGAGAAAATAGAGAGTGAAAGTGAGAAACTCTTGGAGTAGAGTGAGGCTCTTGGGAAAATTCTGTGAGTGTACAAGGGATTGGGGTTTGGGTTATGTCGATTTAACTCAAGTGTATTTTGTACTAGTTATTCTTATAGTGAAGACCAATGTCTCTCCAGGGACGTAGGCAGGATTTTGCCAAACCTCGTAATTGTCTCGGTGTCTTTATTTCTTGTTTTTAAACTGTTCAACTGTGGGTTTGTATTTTGGTGAGATAATTTGAATTTGGTTTCACACTGACCGGCCAAAGCACAACAATATATTGATAGGATGTAGGGTGGACTGATGTTGAGCCTGCAGTGGCCATGGCGCCCCACCACTTTTCCAAAAGTTTACATATTTCTTGAAATTTGTATGTTTTACTTATAAGATTCATGCTTTCGGCCCTCCCGTTTTTAGATCCTGGTTCCATCCCTGATAGGATGCATCTCTATTAGAGTGTAAATAATTGTACTGGTTTTGTGCATCGTTTGTTAGATGAAGGATTAGGTCATTGTTTCAAAAACCCTAACATTAATTTTTTATGGGGCGTTTTGATATAGGCGCCTTATTTTTTAATTTTTTAGACTAAACATACACTTCTTTTGAAAATTTGATCAAACATTTTCTTAAAATTTTGGTTATTAATTTCAATTTTTCACATAAGTTCAATTTTGTTTAGAATTTTAGTTTTTCACGACTTTTCCTGGACATTTCTTTCTTTCTTTTCCTCTTATCCCTATATTTATGCATTTATTATCCATCTCTATGCATTTTTTTTATTGTTTGTTAGAATTTTACTTTTTTTTTTTTGTGAATATAGTAGAATATTTATAAAAAAAAATTGTCAGATTTTATTATTTAGAAGACCCAACACATAATAAAGATTTGTTTGATTATATAGCTACGTCTAGTTACCTATAATATGGACATATTTAGTTTTATAATGGATTTGATTTTTTGTATTTCTCGGTTCATTTGGAATGTAAATGTACCAAAAGGGTTATCTGATAGAGACATTTGGTTTTGTGGTACATTTGTGATTTTTTGTTCATTTGTTATTTTGGTACATTTGGAATCTAAACGTACCAAAAGGGTTACTTGACAATGGGCACATTTGGTTTTATGGTATATTTGAAATTTTGGTACATTTGGTTTCTCTGTACATTTATAATCCAAACCTACCAAAAAGATTACATAACAATGGGTACATTTGGTTTTATGGTACATTTGAAATTTTGATACATTTGGTTTCTCGGTACATTTGAAATCTAAACGTACCAAAAGTCGATACTTTTGTTTTCAAATGTACCATAAGTTTTAAGTATATTTTTTTATATATCTATTTGTGAAAATATATGTATTGAAGACTTTTTATTGAGACATTTTTAATAGAAAGAGAATTTTACTTTTTTTTTTTTAAATACTGATAATAAGGTAATGAGGAATTAGTTAATTAATTTTTTATTTTATTTTATTAAAAAAAATGTCATTTAATGCGTGGAAGGGGATTGACGAAATTAAATTTCTATATTATAGGCAATTAGTTGCTAAGCTACATGATGCCTCTATGTAAATGCATTTAAATTAATGACATGAAAATAAAATAAATAAAAAATTATTGAGGTGGCAATTGATCAAAACACCTTAATCAATTAATCTTTAAAAGAGATGAATGTTTAATCTAAAAACTATAGAAAAGATGTAAGACATTCTAATTTTCCCATTTTTTATTTTGGAAGATTAAAACCCTAATTGTTATAGGTATATAAATAAAGGGTACACATGTGAAAGCACTAATTCAAAATTAACATAATAGTAGAAATATTAGAACCAATTTATCAATACAAATTACACAGTAGGCACACATAAGTAAAACAAATTCTGTGTCAGTCTGTAGCATGACATAAGATTCTTACATTATTCTTTCAATTCCCTCACAAGTTGTGTCATTGGTGAGAGTTATCCCCTTCTTCTGGCCAGTCAACATGTCCTCAGCAGATACGTTCAGAATCCCATTGGAATCAATATCAAAGACGATATTGAATTTAGGAACACCCCTCGGAGCTGGAGGAATGTCTTTGAGCCTAAAATCACCCAGAAAGTAATTATTCACTGTTGTTGTACTCTCGCCCTCATAAACCGCAAATCTAACAACTGCTTGGTTGTCATGCCGAGTGGTAACAGTATAATTCCTCTTGACGGGCATTTTAGTGTTTCTTGGTATCACAACAGTCATGTCCCGTTCACGCCCAGTCTCCACCCCGAGTGATAGCGGTGTGACATCCAACAAAGTGAGGTCTTGAAGCTTTTCATTTCCCTTCCCATTGATCAGGACTGCAGCCTGAACAGCAGCACCGTAAGCCACTGCCTCATCCGGATTAATGCCTTTGCACAGCTCCTTACCCTTGAAGACATTTCTTAAGAGTTCTTGTACCTTAGGAATTCTTGAAGAGCCACCAACAAGAACAACATCGTGGATGCTGCTGACGTCCAATTTAGAATCCTCCAAGCACTTGTTCACCGGCTCCATACACTTGATAAAGAAATCCCTATTGAGTTCTTCAAATTTGGCCCGAGTTATAGTTGTATAAAAATCATTACCCTCATGCAAACAGTCAATTTCAATGTCGGTTGAAGACGTAAATGAAAGTCTCCTCTTTGCTTTCTCACAACTATTTTTTAACCTCCTAAGTGCTTTGGAGTTTCCAGTCACGTCTAAGTTATCCTTCCTCTTGAATTGCTCCACACAGTAATTCACCATTCTGTTATCTAGGTCTTCACCTCCAAGGTGAGTATCCCCAGCAGTGGCTTTCACATCAAACACGCCGCAACTAATGGTAACTAGCGACACATCTAAAGTACCGCCGCCAAAATCAAACATCATAACATTTCTCTTGCTGTACCAGCCAGCCTTCTTGTCAAGGCCATAAGCAATGGCTGCAGCAGTTGGTTCATTGATGACACGCAGCACCTTTAGGCCGGCACTGATAGCTGCATTTTTTGTAGCCTGACGCTGTGAGTCACTGAAGTAAGCAGGGACTGTGACGACCGCACTCTTAACAGTTGAGGCAAGGAAGGCCTCAGCAATCTCTCGCATCTTTCCCAAAACCATTGATGAGATTTCTTCTGCAGCAAACTGCTTCTCTTGGCCCTTGTGAGTGACCACAATCGTAGGCTTATCATGAGGACCTTCAATGACCTTGAAAGGCCACGACTTAATATCATCTTGAACACATGCGTCACTATATCTTCTACCAATTAATCGCTTTGCATCTAAAAATTGGTGCCACAATTAGAAAACAAATCTAACAAAGTAAAATAATTAAAAAGAACTTTGTGAACAAATTTGTATAGAATAACAATAATTTGAATCAGAAAACTGGTGCAAACATTAATACTATCACTGTAGTCCGACTATGACTTCTTAAGCATCCCATTAAGATCACCATAACAAAATTAAGACAAACATCTTAGCCTCTTTTATTAGAACAACGCAATATGTGTCATTAACGATCGAGAAAAGCTGATTACCAATTTGGAAAAGAAGTGGGAAGAACCTTACCAAAGATGGAGTTGGAAGGGTTTCTGATGAGCTGGTTAAATGCAGCATCACCAACCAGTATTTCGCCATCAGTGAAGGCAACGTGAGATGGAGTTGTCCTGTAACCCTGATCGTTCACTATAATTTCTACATGATCATACTGCCACACGGCCACACACGAGTAGGTTGTCCCCAGGTCGATCCCGATTGCATGACCTGCGGCTGTGTCTTTTCCCGCCATTCGAAGCTAAGAAACTGGAAGAAGAATAGTACTAAAGAAGAGAATTGAATGGTAGCAGAGAAAGAAGATCAAGAGAATATTTGTGCTTGAAAGTAGAAGTATTATGGGGAACATAGGACACTTTTGGTTCGTTTCTCTTTTTCTTTTGGACACTTTTGTTAAAGTCCCACATCGGTCGTGGGAAAGGAAACGAAGGAGTTTAAATATGATTATCCCACTTTAACTAATATTGAGGTTTTTTGCAGTAAAATCTCGCACTTGACAGATTTGGCACGTGGTAAAGTTGGGAATAATATCAATGTCATTAGAGTGGAGCGGGCCTGCCGATCAAAAAATTCCAACATGGTATCAGAAGCCAATGAACTTGTCACCACCGGCAAGAAAACAAGTCTGAGCTCTCACATCGGTGGTGGGAAAGGAAACCAAGGGGTTTAAATATGATTAACTCACTCTAACTACTACTAAGGTTTTTTGTGGTAAAACCTCACATCTGACGAATTGGTCAAGTGGTAAAGTTGAAGACAATATCAGTGTTGTTATCCAACAACTTTTTGGTTCATTATTGTTTTTCTTTTGGACACTTTCGGTTCATTAAGTTCCAAAGTCAAAAGGCAATGTACAGTAAGTTGCAATCTTCTTCATTAAGTTCCAATTAAAAAAACAATTAATGTACAGCAAGCATAAAGGAGAAAAACTGTTGCAGAGAGAGAGTAATAGGGAGAGTGACTTTGGCTAGTCTAGTGGTACAAGAAAAAGAGAAAAGAAAATGCCCAACATACAAAGGACACCAATACTATTAAACAGAAAGAAAAAAAATGCAAATTAGATGCACATAGTGACATCCGTACGGAGTGGAAGATGGCTAGTTAGATAGGTGGGATTCTACTTTTGGAAATGGAATAACACGTTGAAATCTGGCACAGACCTTGGTAGTTACTCCTCCGAAAAAATCTTCTCCCTCGATGACTTCTTCCAGGGGCCATTCGGCCGGGGAGTGAGCTTGAATCAAAGTGTGCAGAAGAATCAGTCACATACCATAGACATGTATAAGCATGATCATTTGTATTTACTAGTATGTATGTTGCACAAAGAACAGATTTATAAATAAGAACTGGGAGGATGCATGATCATCAGAAATAACGCAGTAATAGAGATGCTCAGCACGACTGAGCGTACGGAGTAAATATTCTGTTAATAATTATGTTTTGCAATCATCTTTACTATTCAACTGCCATTTATAAACCACACAATGATAAAGCAAAGTTTTTAAGTAGGGAACATCCTCAAAAAAATTATGTTTCCCCTTGAATCCTTTGTCCTATTCATGTCTGCGTGAGCCATAATTCAAGTAAAGACCAGTCTTTTATTAAAAGACTAAAAAAAACTTAGATTGAAGTCAATATTAGGACTTAAGCAAACATAAAAATATGGAAAACCCAGTGAGACAGGAAATTTGGCTAATACAAGATATTTCAGTCTATAGTATGCGAGAATTGTCTAATTACTTATAAACACATGCAAGGTCCCTTAATTTCTAAATGAGAGATTGATACTCCCAACAAGAATAACTCCAATTTGGTCAGTGAAACTGTGAAAACTAATGACTCTGTTTGCAGCTGTGTTTATGTTATGCAATCGTTTGCATTCCATGTTTTCTTACGAAGAATGTGAAGTAGTTTCCATAAAGAGGTATCAAAAGCAAGGTCAAAAAAATCACATAAAGATATCAAAAGGGCCCAAAGTTCACTAGTTCATATATATTTCTCCTGAGTACCAGCTCCCATCTTTCAACTGACACTTTGTCCAACATTTATATTCCAATGAAGATAAAACGACTCCTCTAAAAATTAAAACGTAAAGCTGATGTTATAATATATGTCCTAATTCAGTTCTAGGACTAGGCTTTTTAATTAGTTCACCGCCCAAAGTCCTTCAGAGCTCCTTATGTCTTTATCACTCATGATTGTAATCCCTTTCCTCTGGCCGGTATACTTATCCTCAGCAGAGACGCTTAGAATACCGTTGGCATCAATACTGAAACAAACATCAAATTCAGCAGTGCCCCTTGGAGCTGGAGGAATTCCGTTGATCGTAAATTGACCCAGCAAATTATTATTTTTGGTGTTTGTACTCTCACCCTTATAAATGGGGAAATCGATGGACACTTGATTGTCAAACCAAGTAACTAGAGTTGTGTTCCTCTTGATGGGAATACTGCTGTTTCTTGGGATCACAACCCACATGAATGTCTTGCAATACTCTTCCGCAGTCTCAACACCCAGTGACAGAGGCGTGATATCCAAGAGAGAATAGTCCTGAAGCTGCCCATTCTCATTCCCACCCAAAACTGCAGCTTGAACAACGGCACCATACGCCACAGCCTCATCCGGATTGATGCTGTTGCACAGCTGCTTCCCCTTCAACACATCCTGCAATAGTTGCTGCACTTTGGGAATTCTAGAAGATCCACCGGCAAGTACAACATCATGGACACTGCTTCCTTCCATATTGGCATCCTTCAAACACTTCTCGACTGGCTCCATAGTCCATACACTTGTTAAAGAAATCCATATTCAGTACCCTGATCCAAGCAGTCAATTGCAATGTCAGTGGCAGAAGTATATGAAAGCCTCCTCTTTGTCTTCTCACATGAGTTTCTTAGCCTCCTCAGTGCTTTAGAGTTTCCACTCACGTCCAAATTATGTCAGTGGCAGAAGTATAGGAAAGCCTCCTCTAATATTGTTGATATTATTGATCAATTGAGTATGCATGAGAACTTTAAGTAATCATTGCCATAAAAAGTAGTAGTGATGACTCACACCAAGAATTAGTTATCTCATCAGCAGCTTTATTTTTATCTAAGATCGAATTTGATACTTGTAGGTGTATATGGGTTAAATCGATTGTTAAGATGGCAATTTAATCACTTTTCAATGTCTGATATCTCCATCTCCCTGTTCTGGATTTTTACTTACTTGAAATGAATAGATTCTAGGCGTTTCATTTAGCAAAATGAGCAGTGGATTGTGCTAACTCATTTTTCTTACATTCATAGCAATATGGGCACTTTGCTTGGCAATATAGTGCTTAGCTTAAAATTAGAATGTGATTTAGTTGTATTGAATTTGTTCGATTAACCACTGGTCCATTTATAGTTCATTTAATCTTTTGAATTAGTAAGCTACCGTGTTGTGTCCTTTACATTTCTTGGTATGCTATTGATATGGAAAGCATCATCTATCTGTTCTATTTATCGCATGACATAAGAATCAAAGTAGACTTGGCATCCTTTTTGTGGCCTTTTTTGTGTTAGCAGATGCCATCAGATAGGCAAAATCATATCGGCTACAAAGTGCAATGAATGCTACAGGTTACTAAGTTTCACCATATGCCTTCATTGTGGCATTGCCCTCTCTGCGACAAGTAAGCATTATAATTTCACTTTGTGAAATGATATTAAGTTGACTTTATGAAATAGTATAGGGTTCTGTCATGCATGAAAACTATGAATCCATTTCATCATGCATTTTTTAGTTAAACTACTATGTTTTTGTTCAATTGACTGCAACTCATGCCGCAGTTTGCTTCACAAACCTCTACGGTTAGCTTCCATACACTATGTTGCAAGTTTGAGGATATCTCTACATCTTAATTTCTGCTCTCTCTGGTTTCTTCAAGTTTTTAATTTTACGTGCTACATTGCCACTTGATTTGATTATAAAAATATAAAACAAAATCCATCCATGGTTTACAAATTTGTATTCAATTTTTTAGGTTTTTCCAATGTAAGACATATGTTGCACAAGCATGTAAATGATACAAATTATCAAGGTTCTAAAAAACGCTAGGCGCTAGTCGGGCGGTGAACTGGCGCCTAGCGCCTAAGCGGGTTAGAGGGATTTATGTAAATTTATTATAAATTAATTATATATTAGAAAAATAAACATGAAAAATATGTTATTTAAAAAAAATAGTATATGTGATGTTAGAGTTTTAAGTACATAGTTTGATGTGGTGACCGTGGTCTTAAAAAGAGAGAAACTTTCATAAGTCTCAAAAATTATCCCTCTCCAATTGGGATTTCCAAAACAAAACAATCTAATTTTTAAGAATAAAATAATATAAGATATGTTGAATGAAATTTGAATTTAATGTTTTTCTTAAACCACGTGTACCCCCTCCACCACAACCCCCTCACATCATTCAAAGTCCCAATCCTATATCATACATAAAATAGTGTAATAAAATTAAAAGAAAATTTAATGATAAGAGTGTAGTGCTACGTGCAGGTTTGACGCATTGGTAAGCGGAAGGCAATAGTTTGGGGGTTTTCAGTCGTTTCCTCTTCCTCCTCTCTCACTTCATCTTCTATTTTGCTTTTGCTCTGTAAATTTCCTCCTCCTTCGATGTATTCGAGGCTTGCAATCTAAATGCTCTCTCTGTCCCCATACTCCTTCTCTTTAGATCTTCCATTTTCTACTAAAAATACGATAGTGAGTGAAAACAAAAGATGCGACGCGCCGACAGCAACCGAATACCAAAGAGCTAGTATGCCGAAAAAAAAAAAACAAAAACTATCGCCTTGCCCACCGCCTAGACCGCCTAGAAAGCATCTGGGTGGGCGCCTAACTCTTACCCGATTTGGCCGGACGATTTGGTCCAAATCGTGGCGGCACTCTTTCGCCTAGCGCCTAGGCTGATTTTTAGAACATTGCAAATTATTTGGTTTTGAACAGTAAACTGAGTTTTACAAGAAAAATAAAGATAATGTATCACTCATCTATCACTCTGTTCATTCAGGATTATGTTTAATTTATTCATGTTAAATCTGTCTTATTCATGAGGCTGGTGCATTCAAGGTCCCACGACAAAACATGGGCGTATTTTCTAGTTCCTTCTAATTCCTCAACTTTTTCAAATTCTAATTGAATACACCCAGATTTCTAAAGATTTTAATACAAATTGAATTTCAGATAATCATTTAAAATCCTGATTAAATACTCCTAGATTCATTAAAAGAAATAAAATCCCTCAGAATTTCAATTGAATACACCTCCTCTGAAAATAGGAATCATAAATGATGTTATTAATGTGATTAAAAGTTAGAGATTTATATCCTTTTATTCTGCTTCCTTTTTTTATTTATCGGATTTTTTTTCTATAACCAGATTTGTATAAATATATGGGTTAAGCTGACACACCCCGTCCCGAAGGAGGGCATGCTGGCCGTCACGTGAGAGTGACGTAACCATTTGCACAGTTCGGAAGCTTTAAAAATATACAACTTCTAAAATGAAACACCCGAAGGTGAGTCCTTATTTGGTCCATTCTGTCAGAACACCGTTGAATTTCCTCGTAGTCACCACACCTTTGCAATTCTTGAACCTGGAGGGGCGCAAAACAAAGTTGAGTGGGTCAGCAAAACAATTCTTTTCCAAATCCAAACACTTCTCAAAACTTTGTAACCCCTCGCCGTAAAACAAGTATAATTTCCCAGAAAATAAACATATATACGTATGTACAAATATGCCAAACATGCTCCAAAATATGCCATTCATGCTTTAGAATATGCCATTCATGCTTGAGAATATGCCACATTAGAATCTCATAATAAATGTAAATGCTCAAGCATAATTCACATCAATAACATATAATCTGGCAGCCGGGAGTCACCTAACGTGACATGTACCGCTGCATATAGAGCTCCAATCTCAACTCAATATCTGAATCTGCACACGAGTCGGAGCCACCTAACGTGGTCTGCACGACAGGACTGGGTGTAATATATACGCTCTAGTGCTACGATCACGTGAAGACTGTGCGAATAATCGCGGGTCACCTACGAGTCGGAGCCACCTAATGTGGTCTGCACGACAAGGCTTGCACCTAACTTGGATCCAAGGCGAGCGTGTGGTGCTGGTGAACATACACGTGAAGGACTCTGCCCCTCTCTGGGCGGGAGCACTAACACCGGGGGTGCAGATTATGAGCTCTCTAAGCATCTCAAACTACTACTGAAATACAAACATGAATACCACTTACCTGGCACTTACCTGTGCGTCCACATCACCAAATACACATATATAAATGTATGCCACTACCAATGCATGTGATGATAGTATTTCAATCATATTCCAAATGTATTTCATACGTATATCAAATGTATATTAAATGTAGCTTACCTGGGCCTCCTCAGCACCATGCAACAGTATGCATAATTATGGTAATGCACATATTAAAATATGATGCATATATGATAGGATATTTAATTCGTATTTCTTTTAAAATACGTTTTCTGGGAAATACGTCAAGCATACGTATATATATATACTGAAAAATAACTGCCCACTCACTGATCACATCGACGTCTCATAGGTCCCTGAGCCTTCCCTAGCTTGGTTACATTCTTCCTCTGTATAATTTTCACCTATACAAAAAGTAACCAAATTGACGTTATTTAACGCGCATACACCAAACATTCGTCCATAACTTTCTCATACGTTGCTCAATTTGGGTGTATGAATATACCACGGTGATCTACACGACGTCACGAACGCGTGACAATTTTCAGAACTCAATTTGGAGCTCTCACGCGCCCCCACGCGCCCTGTTCACGCGCTGCCCACGCGCGCGTCTTCTTCCTCGCGTCGCCGGACTGGTTTCGCCGGCGGTGGGTGTTTTGCCGGAATTTCTGGGTAAACTTCAAAGTGTCATAACTTCTTCATTTCTTAACCATTTTCTACGTACTATATATCAAATTGAAGGTATTGACGAGACGAACACATCCATACCTTCCTTGACCCTTAACTCGCCGTGGATTCGCCGGAAAAAGCCCCGAAAGCTCCGGCCAAACTTTGAACTTGTCGTTCTCCGTGTTCCTACGTCCATTTTTCACGTAATTTATACCAAAATGAAGCCCTAATCATAATCTACCACGTTGGACTAGTTTTAGGGCCTAAAAACAACGGAATCAAACTTTTCCAAAAATACGAAAATTCGGCCGAACTTACAGTTCGTGATCCCGACGTCCAAATCCTTCAAACGAAGCACTCCGAGCTTCCTTAGGACCTCACCAAGCTTCCTACAAGCTTCAAAATCCCAGAAAACATCAAGTTTTACATGTGCATGAACAGTGCACACGCACAGTGAAATTGAAATCCATGTTTTCCGAAGTGAAACTCACCTGAAATTGGTACCATCGTGTTCGTGTGGTCTTCAGGAGTACGATGGTGGTCTTAGATCCTTCGTTGGTATAGTTTTGGGGTGGTTTGTGGGTGGTCTGTGTGAGTTCGAAGGAGAGAGAGAGAACTCTCAGAGAATGAGAGATTTGTGAGGGAGGAGAGAGAGAGAGACAAGGCACGGGAATGAGGGAGAGATTTGAGGGAGGTGGGATCCTACCCAATCCCCAAATCATCAAGTTACAACATATTTTACGCCCCTTAGTCCCGTTTAAGGGCATTTTCATAACTTCACGTCCTCGGAATTAAAATTCCGGGACGGGTTGTGACAACCTTCCCTCCTTATAGAATTTCGTCCCCGAAATTCCAACAACCAACTTAATCATCTAAACTCATACAATAGCTTCGGATAAATCTCTCTCATCCGATTCTCCTTCTCCCACGTAATTTCTTCCACTGAATGCTTTCTTCACAAATTCTTTACCAATTACACTGTCTTAATTCTCAATACATTCTTTTTCGAATCCAAAGTCGTCCTTGGTTCCTCAACCAGTTTAATCCGGATTAATTCTCAACAGTTGCACCGGAACTCCATGTGACGAATCTGCCACCTAGTGACAACGCATCGAAATATAATACATTATGCACCTTAGCCGATTCTGAAGACATCACCATTTGTATGCAACTTCATCGATTCCTTTAGTGGTCAAAAACGGTCTGATGTGTTTAAGACTTATTTTGTCTCCTTTCCAAATCTCACTATTTCTTTTCGTGATGAAATTTCTAAAAATGTTGAATCATGAAACACATCATGCTCTTACAATAACTCTGGAAGTAATTCAAGCAACTTCACTTACTCTTCGATGATCACATAAAGTCCGATGTACTTAGAACTTAATTTGCTTTCCTTTCCCCAGCCGAATCATACTTTTCTAAAGTGAAAACTTCAAAATTATAAGATCATCTACGTTAAACATTCGATTAGTGACATGTTCAACTCTTAATCACTTTTGCCATTCCTGGCTACTCTCAAGTTAAACTTAATCACCTGAATACTTTGAGAAGACTCATCCATAGTTTCAGGGCCTACCAAAACTCTTTCGTGATCGAATCTTCTCTATCCAGAAGTATTTCTTCCACAAATCAACAAAAATCGACACATTTCATGGTCCTTATGGCGTTACTTTGGAAACTGTGCAACCAACATACTTAAGAAACTCAGCAGTTCCGTAACCCAAATCTCTTCTCCATAAAACATATAAGTACTGTTGCACTGTGGTTGTTACTCAACACTGGAGTAAATGTACTAACTTGGTACATTGATCAACTAACACTTCAAGTTCAATCATAACCATCCTATTCTCGAACTCAGCAATCTTTCTTTTTCCCTTCTTTCTTTCCCTTGGTTAATTCTTAATTTTCTTCGTTAACCATTTGAGTCTTGAGTACGACCTTACTAAAAAGACTTAACTTGAAAATTAGCAATTACAACTTCTTCTCAATCTTTCATTCTCAACTTTACTTCAGTTGATTTCCAATCCACAAGAAGACAATCTTGGCAAGCGTGCCAGACATTAATTCTTACCACCATCTTTTCACCAAGTGCATCAACTAGAACAATTTTACGATCACCCTGGTCGTACAATCATGTTCATTAAACAATTCAATCCACCTTCGCTGCCTTATATCAAAATCCTTCCAAGTAATGGATATTGGAGACTTTTTGGCTTCGTAAAAATCTTGCATTCTTACTAAATATAATGTCTTCATAACTTCACAGCAAGAATGGTAATCATGACTTCCAAATCACCAGTAGGGTAATTCATTTCATGAGGTTCCTTTTGTCGTGAAACGTATGTAATCACCCTAACATTTGCATCAACATGCATCCAATACCATTCAAGAAACATCACTAAAAATTTATGATTACCACTATTCTTTGGGAATACTAAATTACGTGCATGAGTGAGGAAATGCTTCAGTTGTTGAATCCTTTGCTCACAATTTCCTTCCCACTCATACATAACCTCTTTTCTCGTCAATTGCAAAGCAATGACTGAAAAATCTTTCACGAACTGTCCCTGATAGCTTGTTAAGCTAGGATAACTCCGAATCCCAATCACGATTCGTGGTTGTTCTAAATTCTCAATTTCTGCTACCTTTTATGAATTCACTTGAATACCTGAAGCAGATATAACATATCTTAGAATGTCACTTGATTCATTTAACTTTAGCATTTGCTAAACTTAGCATACAACCAACGTTCTAACAATCTTTACTTCACCGACTTAATATGTTTACATGCTCTGCTCTGGCTCAGAATGTACCAGAATATCGTCCATGAAAATGATAACAATTTATCAAGGCATTCCTGGAATACTTCATCCATCAACTTATGGAACAGCATGAGTATCCGCATAGCATCACCAAAATTTATAAAGACTATAACAAGTCCAGAAAACAATCTTAGGATCAACCTCGCTCAAAATCTTCAATTGGTAATGGACAGACCTCAAGTCGATCTTTGAAATTACACAAATACCTCTGAGCTGATTCATTAAACATCAGTACACCATCATGGATAACGGTTCTCAATCGTTACCCGATTCCATGGTCTATAAGCAAAGCACAACTTTTACGTCCATTTTCTTTCTCACCAATACACTGGGGTTCCCCCAACGTAATGTACTAGGTTGAATAAAAACTTTTATCAACCAATTTCCAATTCTCTTAGTTCAAAAGGCAACATTATATAATATATGGTTTGTACCTGGAGACAAATCCATAGTGAACTCTACATCTTTAACTGGCGGCAATCCAGGTAAATTCTCAGGGAAAACGTCAGGTAAATGTTTGACTACTCCCACTTCTTCCACACTACTAGAAGTGACATCATTTAGCACCACATGAGATAAGTATCCTTGGCAGCCTTTTGATAATAATCTTTTTGCTCTCACAGCATAAATAACGGCCTGCCTTACTCCACTTTGCATACTTACAAAAGTAATCTCTAGTCATCCAGACCGATGGAAAATAACATATAATCAATTCAACATTCGGCTATAAACATAGCTCATACTCTTTCATTCTAATCAACTCAGTCCTCGGCTGCATATATAGCTCATAATCAATTCATCATATCATGTATATCTTGCACACATTCAGTACCACTTCGCGTGGTCTGCAACTTATCACTGTATATAACATAATATGCTCTAGAATAACATCGAAATCCATAATCTAATGAAACAAAAGTAGCTGGCAACAATATATACTATACTATTACTGAGCACTCTAAATAAGTACGATACTAACATAGGATAACCTACCAGTTTACTTGCTTAACGAATCCACGAATAAGTTATTAATATTACGGTCTGCAGCCCGCAATACTGATAAATCATCGTTGTCTCGATAAGTAAGCAACAACTCTCGAGAGTGTAATATTACTATTTTGCCACTCACTGGGAAATACATACACACGTCTCAACCGCGTTTAAATACTACTTTCTAGGCAATAACAATAATAACGTAACATTTCTACATTATTAACAAATAGACTCTAGCTAAGTCATTAAAAATAATTAACGTACTCCTAATCAAATCCGAATAATTCTGAGTATCTTGCAGTGATGTGTGGTTAACACATCCCTGGGCTTGTTGTCGTCTCCCACAACCTCTATTAGTGTAAATACTTCGCTCATGTACACCACGACATAACTGACCATAATTAATAGATCCAGGAACTTGCTGGATCGGCGCTAGTTATGGCAAAGAAGACTGCTAGGGCTTCTGTTGGCTTTGGACATAATTTGCAGTTCTATGTCCCATCTATCCATTTGTAAAGCGTCCACTGCTTTCTCGCCTACATTCTCAAAGGTGTCCATTATTGTACCTACAGCACAAAGGTACATTTTCTTTACCAAAATCACCTTGTCTCTGAGATCTGAGATTACCAATACATCTATCACTTCACCTCTGATCAATGGCATTAAAACCTCAGTTGGAAGAATTAGCTCTAGCTTCACTTCTCTTGAAGCTCTGAATCTTTCTATATTCCTGATATGACGAATCATTAACTTTATCGTCCTCTTTTGATTCTCATTCTTTTATCATTCTTCTTCATCATTATCGATGGACATAATCTCCGAGTCCTTAAGGCTCTACAACATCTTGTATACTCCTGGTAAGAATTACAATGGATAGTGGTCACCCAAAATACCACTGCCTTATGCCACCCAGCCTAAAACAATATAACACTTCAATCAAAATAGCAGCAATATTCGAATGGGATGAGGCAAGTCTGAGAACTTTCTATAATACTCATTGATCGTCAGCTTTCCTTGTCTCACATTTGCAAACTCTTTCTTTCTACCATCATAAGATGCCAAAGGAAATAATTCTTTTCTTTAAACAAGTCCTTAAACAATTCTCAATCGGCTGTTTCCTCCGTTGACAACGAATTATACTCCTGTTTCCATCAGGGTACAAGTTCATAACTCAAACCAGGTAATCATCTCAACCCTTCTGTCAAAAGGAAGATTCCTTTGACTTGCATAATCCAAAACGTCTTTTCCAAATGATTAAGCCATCGCTTTGCTCCCTTAGGTCCATCATTTTTCCATAAGGTGATTCAAATTCAACTCATAACCCATCTTAAAATGTCCCTTTTTGATAATATACTGAATCACCAAAATAATAGTTTCCCCTAACAGCTAAATCAGGGAGACTAAATTCCTCTAACTACGTGGTTTGCTACGAGGCGGTGTAGTTCTGACAGAATTCACTAGAACTTCTCAAGATGTCCAAGATTGAAACTTAGGCTCTGATACCAACTTGACACACCCCGTCCCGAAGGAGGGCATGCTGGCCGTCACGTGAGAGTGACGTAACCATTTGCACAGTTCGGAAGCTTTAAAAATATACAACTTCTAAAATGAAACACCCGAAGGTGAGTCCTTATTTGGTCCATTCTGTCAGAACACCGTTGAATTTCCTCGTAGTCACCACACCTTTGCAATTCTTGAACCTGGAGGGGCGCAAAACAAAGTTGAGTGGGTCAGCAAAACAATTCTTTTCCAAATCCAAACACTTCTCAAAACTTTGTAACCCCTCGCCGTAAAACAAGTATAATTTCCCAGAAAATAAACATATATACGTATGTACAAATATGCCAAACATGCTCCAAAATATGCCATTCATGCTTTAGAATATGCCATTCATGCTTGAGAATATGCCACATTAGAATCTCATAATAAATGTAAATGCTCAAGCATAATTCACATCAATAACATATAATCTGGCAGCCGGGAGTCACCTAACGTGACATGTACCGCTGCATATAGAGCTCCAATCTCAACTCAATATCTGAATCTGCACACGAGTCGGAGCCACCTAACGTGGTCTGCACGACAGGACTGGGTGTAATATATACGCTCTAGTGCTACGATCACGTGAAGACTGTGCGAATAATCGCGGGTCACCTACGAGTCGGAGCCACCTAATGTGGTCTGCACGACAAGGCTTGCACCTAACTTGGATCCAAGGCGAGCGTGTGGTGCTGGTGAACATACACGTGAAGGACTCTGCCCCTCTCTGGGCGGGAGCACTAACACCGGGGGTGCAGATTATGAGCTCTCTAAGCATCTCAAACTACTACTGAAATACAAACATGAATACCACTTACCTGGCACTTACCTGTGCGTCCACATCACCAAATACACATATATAAATGTATGCCACTACCAATGCATGTGATGATAGTATTTCAATCATATTCCAAATGTATTTCATACGTATATCAAATGTATATTAAATGTAGCTTACCTGGGCCTCCTCAGCACCATGCAACAGTATGCATAATTATGGTAATGCACATATTAAAATATGATGCATATATGATAGGATATTTAATTCGTATTTCTTTTAAAATACGTTTTCTGGGAAATACGTCAAGCATACGTATATATATATACTGAAAAATAACTGCCCACTCACTGATCACATCGACGTCTCATAGGTCCCTGAGCCTTCCCTAGCTTGGTTACATTCTTCCTCTGTATAATTTTCACCTATACAAAAAGTAACCAAATTGACGTTATTTAACGCGCATACACCAAACATTCGTCCATAACTTTCTCATACGTTGCTCAATTTGGGTGTATGAATATACCACGGTGATCTACACGACGTCACGAACGCGTGACAATTTTCAGAACTCAATTTGGAGCTCTCACGCGCCCCCACGCGCCCTGTTCACGCGCTGCCCACGCGCGCGTCTTCTTCCTCGCGTCGCCGGACTGGTTTCGCCGGCGGTGGGTGTTTTGCCGGAATTTCTGGGTAAACTTCAAAGTGTCATAACTTCTTCATTTCTTAACCATTTTCTACGTACTATATATCAAATTGAAGGTATTGACGAGACGAACACATCCATACCTTCCTTGACCCTTAACTCGCCGTGGATTCGCCGGAAAAAGCCCCGAAAGCTCCGGCCAAACTTTGAACTTGTCGTTCTCCGTGTTCCTACGTCCATTTTTCACGTAATTTATACCAAAATGAAGCCCTAATCATAATCTACCACGTTGGACTAGTTTTAGGGCCTAAAAACAACGGAATCAAACTTTTCCAAAAATACGAAAATTCGGCCGAACTTACAGTTCGTGATCCCGACGTCCAAATCCTTCAAACGAAGCACTCCGAGCTTCCTTAGGACCTCACCAAGCTTCCTACAAGCTTCAAAATCCCAGAAAACATCAAGTTTTACATGTGCATGAACAGTGCACACGCACAGTGAAATTGAAATCCATGTTTTCCGAAGTGAAACTCACCTGAAATTGGTACCATCGTGTTCGTGTGGTCTTCAGGAGTACGATGGTGGTCTTAGATCCTTCGTTGGTATAGTTTTGGGGTGGTTTGTGGGTGGTCTGTGTGAGTTCGAAGGAGAGAGAGAGAACTCTCAGAGAATGAGAGATTTGTGAGGGAGGAGAGAGAGAGAGACAAGGCACGGGAATGAGGGAGAGATTTGAGGGAGGTGGGATCCTACCCAATCCCCAAATCATCAAGTTACAACATATTTTACGCCCCTTAGTCCCGTTTAAGGGCATTTTCATAACTTCACGTCCTCGGAATTAAAATTCCGGGACGGGTTGTGACATAAGCCCTGTAATTAATTAATTTGTTCAAAATTTGGAACATTTGAGGCCGGCACTATCAAATAGTGATCAAATTTCTGTAATCTCTTTTTTTATGAAAATGAATTCGAAGAGATCGATGAGATATAAGGAAGGTAGAGATGAAACGAAGAGGTTGGGAAGTTTCTTCTGTGTGAAAAGAAATCTGAGGGGGGAGGATAGAATTCTTGATGGCAATTTGTATTTGTACCATAACTTTCAAATCCATCAAAATCCTTTATTTATTGAAATCCTAGTAAATCTTTAGTATTTGTCACTACACCTAGACTTGGGTGGATTTTTAAAAAAAAATTGATTGACTACCTATGGATTTAAATGTATTCTTTAAAATCTTTTCAAATCTTAATTTGATTACACAATGATTTCAAACTCTTTTTAAAATCATCCTTCAAATCTTAATTGAATACACCCTAATCTTAAGGACCATTAAAATTCCAAACAAATCCTAATTTGATTACACCATCTAAGTCTCCAAAATTTATTTTTGTTGCCTGTTTTTATGTCAAATTGTGTAGCAAACAAAAGCACAAATGATAACGATTACCATAAAAAATAAAAAAAATAAAAAAAAAGCATAAACGACAACTACTTTATAACTTAGAGTAGGGTTTTATTTCTTTCAAATCCCTCTCTTCCGATCCTTCCTATTTAAACAGTTACAATTAAGTCACGTTTACTGTTTTTTAACTTTTTCTTTACTACCTTTTAACTTTACCTTCTTTTTTATTTTTTTCTGAGATAACTTTACAACTTTACATTTAAATTAAGTTCATTATTTGTCTGTGTACTCGGCTATGAACAGAAAACAAAACGGCAAATTAGTTGCACGAATTGAGAGTGGAAGTGGACTTGCACATAGAAACCTAGCACAGATCTCAGTAGCTAAATAAAGTACTCCTCCGAGAATTTTTCTGCTTAGATGACTTTATAAGGCGGCTTTGGAAGATTGGGAGAATTTTTCTTCTTCTTGACATTCTCAGCGTGAAAACTCAAAGAAGAACAACCGATCGGAATGCAGGCAGGCTTAAAAATGTATATACATTACTTTATTTTTAGCAGTTGGATATCCCCCAGCGGAACGCAATCAGTGTCGAGATTTTTTGGTTCATTTTTTGTTAAAGGTTCATCCAGTTTTATATGTAAGAATCAAGAGGATGAATGATCATGAGAAATAACGCATTAACAGAGCTCAGCGTGAGTGCGCGTATGGAGTAAATAGAGAACACCCTCAAAGAAATTATGTTTCCCCAGGAATCCAATGTTCTATTCATGTCTGCGTGAGCCATAATTCAAGTAAAGACCAGGCCTAATTAAAGACGGTAATAAAAACTTTAGATTGAATAGTCAAGATTAGGACTTGAGCAAACACAGTGAGATAGGAAATATGGTTAATACAAGATACTACGGTCAATAGCATGCGAGAAATTAATGTTTCTTACAGCAGTCTGACTTTTAAATCAATGTCTCAATTCCTTCACAAGTTCTTCTGTCACAGTTGAATGTGAGCCCCTTCTTTTGGCCGGTGGACGTGTCCTCAGCAGAGACATGCAGGATGCCATTTTCATCAATATCAAAGCAAACTTCAAATTTAGGAACATCCCTGGGAGCTGGAGGAATGTCATTGAGTTTAAATTCTCCCAAATAGTTATTATCTCTTGCCTTTCTACTCTCACCCTCATAAACGGCAAACCGAACATTCCGTTGGTTGTCATGGTAAGTAGTAAAACCTTTTTCGATTATTTTGACCGGTATTCTAGTGTTTCTTGGAATCACAACTGACATGATAAATTCTTCATTGGCCTCCACCCCCAGTGAGAGAGGGGTGACATCCACCAGTGCGAAGTCCCCAAGCTTTCCAGTTAGATTGCCACCACTCAAGACAGTAGCTTGAACAGCAGCACCATAGGCCACTGCCTCATCCGGATTGATGCCCCTGCAAAGCTCCTTTCCCTTGAAAACCTCCTGCAAAAGCTGCTGCACCTTGGGAATTCTAGAAGAGCCACCAGCAAGAACAACATCATGGACGCTGCTTATGTCCATGTTAGCATCTTCCAGACACTTCTTCACAGGCTCCATGCACTTGCTGAAGAAATCCATGTTGAGTTGCTCAAATTTAGCACGGGTAATAGTTAAACAAAAATCAACACCCTGATGCAAACAGTCAATGTCAATGTCAGTCTCGGACATAAATGCAAGCCTCCTCTTTGCCTTTTCACATGCATTTTTTAACCTCCTAAGAGCCTTGAAGTTTCCACCAACGTCCACGTTATACTTCCTCTTGAATTGCTCAGCACAGTGGTTGACCATTCTGTTATCGAAATCTTCACCTCCAAGATGAGTGTCTCCAGCGGTGGCCTTCACTTCAAAGACACTGTCAGCTATGGTAAGTAGCGAAACATCCAAGGTTCCCCCGCCCAAATCAAATATCATCACATTTCTCTTGCTATACCAACCGGCCTTCCTGTCAAGCCCATAAGCAATGGCTGCAGCAGTTGGCTCATTGATGATGCGCATCACATTTAGGCCAGCACTAGCACCTGCCTCTTTCGTAGCCTGTCGCTGTGAGTCGGTAAAGTAAGCAGGGACTGTGATAACTGAATTTTTCACAGTTGAACCAAGGTAAGCCTCAGCAATCTCCCGCATTTTCACAAGAATCATAGATGAGATTTCTTCAGCAGCAAATTGTTTCTCTACACCCTTGTATGTGACGACAATCATTGGCTTGTCAGAAGGACCTCCAATGACCTTAAAAGGCCAATGCTTTATATCGTTTTGAACACATTCATCTGTGAACCTCCTACCGATTATCCTTTTCGCGTCTGCAAATTGAGGACAGAATTAGAAACACAACCCAACAACCAAAACTAACAAAGAAATAGGTCATATGATTGAAATAAAAGCATATTGTTAAACAAACGGTGTTGTAACTTGTAACTATCCCAAATTCTTTCACTCTGCTGTAAATATACTACACCTTTTTAATTATCATCAAAATCATTATCTAAATTATAACTTATCATCAACACCCCACATTTTATAACTTCAAATACTGTTATAAATATTCAGAGAAAAAGAAAAACTAATTTGAGAAATAAATTAATGGGAAAATGGTATATATTTAGATGGATACATACAGGAAGAGATGAACATACCGAAGATGGTGTTGGTTGGGTTTTTAATGACCTGGTTGAATGCACCATCACCTATCAATCGCTCAGTATTTGTGAAAGCAACATAAGATGGAGTGGTCCTGTTGCCCTGATCGTTCACTATGATTTCTACATGATCATACTGCCACACCGCCACACACGAGTAGGTTGTCCCCAGGTCGATCCCGATTGCATGACCTGCAGCTTTGTCTTTTCCCGCCATTCTAGCCTGAGAAACTGGAAGAAGATTAGTACTAAGAAGAGAACTGAATGGCAGCAGAGTAAGAAGATCAAGATAATATATGTTCTTGAAAGTAGAAGATATTATGGGGAACATAGAGCGGCCTGAGAGGTTATGCTTTTTCTTTTGGACACTTTTTGGTTCATTATCCTTTTTCTTTTTGGTTCATTATCCTTTTTCTTTTGGACACTTTTGGTTCATTAAGTTCCAAATTTAAAGAAGCAATGTATAGTAAGTTGTAATCTTCTTCGTTAAGTAATCTTCTTCATTTATGTTCTGCTTGGGAACGAAAAATCATTTATGTTTTGCTTGTCTAACTTGTTGTGCAAAAAACCTTGGAATCCAATATTGTTAAAGAAATCAACCCCATCTCATTAAAGGACCTACACAAATCTAGAATAAAGAATTCTAGAACATTCACTAAGGTTGGTTAGCTAGATTATCCAAGTTAAAGTAGTACTTTGTAGAAATGACTAGAATGTTGTTTCTTAAGTTGGTGGAAGAGTCTAGAAGAATGGTGAGGTTTCCACCAACATGCAAGATTAGTGTAGATAATTCTAACTTAGGAAGTTAGTGGAATTATCTAGATATCTCTAGCATGGTGTGTCCATGCTTCTCCAAGGTTCCATCCATGCCTATAAAAGGAGAAGGCATCCACACCATTTGTATCAACAAATCAACAAGCAACCAATCAATTAAGAAGAGCTAAGTAAGAGAGTGGGAAGCCTTGTAAGTAGTCTTGTAAGAGTGTGAGTGCTCTAGAGTTTGTCTCTAGAAAGTGAGTGAGTGTCATACCTTCTCAAAAATGTCTTTGATAGTTTGTGTTGTAATATTTTGTGTGTGTAATATTTGTTTACTTGTATTGTCTCTCCAACGCTTGTGCTAGAGTTGTGTACTCTAAGTTTTTCCCCAACAAATATGTCCCCAAATTTTATTTTCTGTGGGCTGTTTATGCCAAATTAATGGGAAATATTTCAGTGTGCCCGAAATACAGGGTGTACACCACATATCATCATATATGTGGAGAGACATTTTATTTTTCAAGTGTCTCCGCATATATAATGACTCTTATTCATACCACATTTATCATCTCTCTAATAGATAGATGACCCCTTCCTCTATTAGAAAGATGGTACAAATATGTAAGTGTAGCATTATTCTTACTACCTTTACCTTCTTTCCTTCTTTACTACCTTATAACTTTATGATGTAGAACAAATGGTCAAGTGGATTAAAGAAAAAATGGACCGACGAAAGACAAAGAGACATAGCGAGAATTTGCAGTTTTGTCATCTGACCTCTAATTTGGGCGCATGATACCTTTTTGGAAAGAAAAGAACGTCATAGTTCAAATTTGAGTTTTTAGTTTTGTAATAAAAATTGGACTTTTCGTTTGTCGTCTAATTAAGGTCATTTGACTTTTTTTTAGTTATCTAAGACCTTGAGTTGTCCTAGGAGCTGTAATTAGATTATTTAAGCCATTAGCTACTTCCATTGTAAGCATCTTTCAATCAATTAATCAAACACAACCTTTAGGATATCTCTCAAATCTGGTGGATTCCAGGGTTTTGATTCTTCAAAGAATTACACTTGTAATTATTCAACTTCGTGTTACGTCACTTTATCTTTACTATATTTCCAACTTTACCTTCTTTACTACCTTTACTACCTTTTTACTTTACCTTCTTTTTTATATGAGAAAACTTTACAACTTTATTTAGTTCTACAAAACTGCGACAAATGATAGCTAGTATACTGAGTTTAACACTTATTTGTTTACTGAACTATGAACAGAAAACAAAACGGCAAATTAGTTACACATACAGAAAGTCGAAGTGGACTTGCAGTGTTGCACATAGAAACCTAGCACAGATCTCAGTAGCTACGTACTCTTCCGAGAATTCTTCTGATTCGATGACTTTTTAAAGCAGCTTTGTTAAATTGGTAGACAGAAAAATAAGCTTTATCGGAGCGTGCAGAGGAACATTATCACCTACCAGCTGAGAAGTGATAGAACAACTGTGGTTTTATGCCCAATCACATTTATATTTACTAGTTCATATGTTAAACAAAATAGCATGAAGTTGCAATTTCCAATTGGTGCCATCTTATACAAAGTGGCAGTACATTGTGTATGGACCTTTTCAAATTGAAAAGATTACTCTACACAGATCAGTGCATTTCCTTGGAAAATGGTGTCGTCTAATAGATGTATGCTTTGATCTCTTCGTCAATCAGTGTCTTAGGTTTTATATAAACCCAAGTCAGTATAGCAGTGAGATATGCATCAAGAGAAGGAGCTTCCCGATTCTGTTTTTCTCATTCTTTCTTTGTCAATTTCCAGTCGTGCCGTGAGAGTTTGAAAATTGCAGTGCTTCAACTTCGTATTATAGATTATTGAATCCTAGGAGCCGGACGCCTACCGAACTACAAACACGAGCGAAATTTTGTCTTTAGGACATTGTATTTGTACAAGCCTCAATCTCCAAGTTTGTAGTCATTCTTACTTTCTCTCTAGTTGTTTACATTAATCTTGTAGACAATTAGCGTTGTGATTTCTTTATGATTATCATCATTAGAATTAT
Source organism: Pyrus communis (assembly GCF_963583255.1). Lineage (NCBI taxonomy): Eukaryota > Viridiplantae > Streptophyta > Magnoliopsida > Rosales > Rosaceae > Pyrus > Pyrus communis. Next base: position 6,471,631 of record NC_084818.1, read on the forward strand.
TTTAGAGTAAATTGTAGAAATTGTCTCTTAATTTTAACTGAATTGGAGTAATGGTCCCTCAACTAAAAATTCATTAACATTGGTCCCTCAACTCATCAAAACATGCAACTATGATCCCTCAACCAAAAATCCATTACCCCCTCAACTTTAATCCGATTGGAGAATAGTCTCTCAACCTTAACCCAATTGGAGCAATGATCTCTCAACTTTAACCCAATTGTAGCAATGATCCTTTCAACATAATTCATTTTGACAAAATTATGACGAAGTTAACGAAAATAACTATAACTTTACGTTTTGATGAGTTGAGGGATCCCAATTGTAGCAATGGTTCTTCCAACATAACTCATTTTGACAAAATTTTGATGAAGTTGACGAAAATGACCATAGCTACACATTTTGATGAGTTGAGGGACCAATAGTAATAGATTTTTGGTTGAGGGATCATTGCTCCAAGTTGATTAAAGTTGAGTGATCATTGCTACAATTTACTCATTATTTTATTATTCTTATACTTTCTGTTATTGTTCCAACGGCTCTATCATAACGGAATAACAGAGAGGTTGGATGAGATCACCAGAGCATGAGTGAGAAGCTCGACCATAGAAAATACGCTTCCCCTGTAATCCAATGTCTATTCATCATATCTGTGCAACCCATGATTCGGGTAAAGAGTAGCTAAAGTTTTATTTTCTAGTCCTTCCCATGATTCGGATTTGTCAAGGTGAGGGTATCAGGACTTGAGCAAAACATAAAAATATAACAAACCCAGATTAGTACAAGATATTTCAGTCCGAAGAAATTAGAAATGAACGTTTCTTACAGCAGTCAAATGAACGTTTCTTCTGTCACAGTTGAATGTAATCACCTTCTTTTGGCCGGTGGACATGTCCTCCGCAGAGACACTCAGGATACCATTTTCATCAATATCAAAGCAAAGTTTGAATTTAGCAGCTCTGGCAGGAGCAGGAGGAATGTCATGGATGCGAAATCCACCCAAAAAGTTATTAAGGTTGATGAACTCTCGCCCTCATAAATTGAAAATCTGGCCACAGCTTGGTTGTCAACCAAAGTAAACAAAATAACGTTCTCTTTTATCGGAACTCTGGTGTTTCTTGGGATCACAACTAGCATGAAATGTTTGTCGTCAGAACCACTTTCCCACCTTGTTGAGTTGTCTCCACCCCAAGTAATAGAGGGATGACATCCAAGAGTGCAAAGTCTTGAAGCTCCCATTTTCATTATTCTCACTCAACATGGTAGCTTGAACAGCTGAACGATATGCCACAGCTTCATCTGGATAAATGCCCTTGCACAGCTCCTTCCCCTCCAACAATGTCAATGTCAGTCTCAAGCATATATCAAAGCCTCCTCTTTGCCTTCTCATATGCATTTGCCATGAATGTCGACTTTATGTTTCCTTTTGTTTGTTCAGCACAATTATTCACTATTTTCTTATCAAGGCCTTCACATCGGAGATGAGTATATCTCCAGCAGTGACCTTTACTTCACAAACGCTATACGCTATGGTTAGTAGTGAAACGGCCAAAGTACCACAACCCAATTCAAATATCATCACATTTCTTTTCCTATATGTACCAGCCAGACTTCTTGCCAAGTCCATAAGCAATCGCTGCAGCAGTCGGCTCACTGATGATTACGCATTACATTTAGGCCAGCAGAGGCACCTGCCTTTTTTGTAGCCTGAGCTTGTTTACTTCCTGAGTAATGGTGGCAAGGAGCACGAAAGACGTAACCAGTATGACAAGGATCAGGACCCTCAATACAATAGTAATAATCCGGGCAGTTTTGGAGGAAGCATTAATGTTCCCATCTTTGCTTCCTCAGCACCATCAAGGTCTCTGTGTCTGCGTGCCGGGTCCTGGCTTTTGGAACCAAAGTTTGTTCCGATTTCTTGGCCATAGATGAAATACACTTTTAATTTTTAGAAACAAGACAGATTGAATAGGACCCTGTGTCTGCATTGCCATCGTTTCTGTTTTAAGAGAAATCATGAGTTTAATTTGTTCCCCAAAATAGCATAAAGAATTAGGAGCTGCTACTCATGTACCATATTAGCGGACCCATGACTTTCAACTTTTTTTTTTCTTTGTGTTTATACAAGGGTAGTGATTTTTAGGCTCTTGTTTTGATTTTTTTTTTTTTTTTCCTGCACTCATATTCTTATACTTTTGTCTCTTGATTCTCATTTGATTTAGAGGTGCCCATGAAGAAAATAAAACTAGTCAAAAATCACTTTCCTTCCGTATACACGGTAATTTTTTTTTTATAGAGTGCCAACAAAATTTTGGTTTAGATTCATTCAAAATTAGAAATAAGGTAAATTACAAAAAATTATCTCAATTATCGATCGCATCACAATCATATATCTCATTTTTTAAATATTATAATGTCATACATTAATTTACAATTAATTTGCAATGTCAGACTTTCGTTAACTTTTTCATTAATTTTTCTATTAAATGTTGATATGAGAGTTATAAGGCCCACAAAAAAAAAAAAAAGTTGAAAAAAATCCATTTAAGTAATTAAAAATATTTTTATTTTAGAACTTAAAAAAAATAAAAACAAAAAAAATCGCAGAACTTCATCTGCTTTGTTGAGCAATTTCTGCAATTCATCCCCTACCTCCTTCGGCCCTCCGTCTGTCCCCCCCTCCCTTCACCACCAAAACCACAACCCACTCCCCCACACGGGTGGTTATCTACTCTCCTACTCTCTCCCGAGAAGAAAATAAAATTTTGAAAGAGAAAAAACCCAGAATAAAAGGGGCGGCAATGAGTTCTCCAGTTCGATTCATCATCACCCTTCTTCAGCCCTCCGGCCGTCCCCCCTCCCTTCACCACCAAAACCACAACCCACTCCCTCACACGAGTAGTTCTCCGCTCTACTACTCTCCCCCAAGGAAAAAAAAAATGGAAAGAAAAAAAACACAGAATTTTTTTTTGCAGGCGACCTATTCGATATCGATTCACACCTTCAATCTTCAGACTTCGCCATCAACGGCGTAACCGGCCGGATTCCGCCTTCGCTCCTCCTCGGGCGCCTCAACGTCGCCCCCTCCACCCATTCCGTACGATTCTCTTTCGACCGCCTGAACCCCTGTCCGTCTCGCCGCGCCGTTACAGACATCGGAGGTCCCTTCGATTGATAAGTTGACGTTGCCCACCACGTTCTGCGAGGCCCGGGTGTGTGCAGGTTGTTCAAGCTGCATATTGGGATAGAAATTGTGGCTTCGCAAAGGTAAAAAAGAGAATGGTGATACCGGTCAACAAAAGGTAAAAAAGGAGAAATTTTAATCTTTTCTTATACGTTTTTTAAAAAATTTTATTATTATTTTTTATATCCTAATTTTGAATTTATAATTAACAAACATTTATAAATAATACAAAGTTTTTATATCATATTTAAACCGTCACAATTAATTCACGTTTATTAGTTTTTAACTTGACCTTTACTACCTTTTAACTTTACCTTCTTTGTTATATTTTTTCTGGGATAACTTTACAACTTTATATTTAAATTAAACTCAGCATTTATCTGTGTACTGAGCTATGAACAGGAAACAAAACGGCAAATTAGTTGCACGTATTGAGAGTGGAAATGGACTTGCACATAGAAACCTAGCACAGATCTCGGTAGCTAAATAAAGTACTCGTCCGAGAATTCTTCAGCTTAGATGACCTCGTAAGGCAGCTTTGGAAGATTGGGAGAATTCTTCTTCTTCTTGACATTCTCAGCGTGAAAACTCAAAGAAGAACAACCGATCGGAATGCAGGTAGGCTTAAAAATGTTTATTTTTAGCAGTTGGATATCCCCCAGCGGAATGCTATCAGTGTCGAGATTTATTGGTTCATTGTTTGTTAAAGGTTCATCCAGTTTTATATGTAAGAGTCAGGAGGATGAATGATGATGAGAAATAACGCATTAACAGAGCTCAATGTGAGTGCGCGTATGGAGTAAATAGAGAACATCGTCAAAGAAATTATGTTTCCCCTGGAATCCAATGTTCTATTCATGTCTGATTTAGCCATAATTCAAGTGAAGACCAGTCCTAATTAAAGACAGAGTAATAAAAACTTTCAGAATGAAAAGTCAAGATTAGGACTTAAGCAAACCCAGTGAGATAGGAAATATGGTTAATACAAGATATTTCGGTCTATAGCATGCCAGAAATTAATGTTTCTTACATCAGTCAACTGACTTTTAAATCAATGTCTCAATTCCTTCACAAGTTCTTCTGTCACAGTTGAATCTGAGCCCCTTCTTTTGGCCCGTGGACATGTCCTCGGCAGAGACATGCAGGATGCCATTTTCATCAATATCGAAACAAACATCAAATTTAGGAACATGCCTGGGAGCTGGAGGAATGTCATTGAGTTCAAATACTCCCAAGTAGTTATTATCTCTTGCCATTCTACTCTCACCCTCATATATAGCAAAAGGAACATCACTTTGGTTGTCAATGTGCGTAGTGAGACCTTTTTTGATTATTTTGACGGGTATTCTAATGTTTCTTGGAATCACAACTGACATGGTACATTCATCACTAGTCTCCACCCCAAGTGAGAGAGGGGTGACATCCACTAGTGCGAAGTCCCCAAGCTTTCCAGTTAGATTGCCTCCACTCAAGACAGTAGCTTGAACAGCGGCACCATAGGCCACCGCCTCATCCGGATTGATGCCCTTGCAAAGCTCCTTTCCCTTGAAAACCTCCTGCAAAAGCTGCTGCACCTTGGGAATTCTAGAAGAGCCACCAGCAAGAACAACATCATGGACGCTGCTTATGTCCATGTTAGCATCTTCCAGACACTTCTTCACAGGCTCCATGCACTTGCTGAAGAAATCCATGTTGAGTTGCTCAAATTTAGCACGGGTAATAGTTAAACAAAAATCAACACCCTGATGCAAACAGTCAATGTCAATGTCAGTCTCCGACATAAATGAAAGCCTCCTCTTAGCCTTCTCACATGCATTTTTTAACCTCCTAAGAGCCTTGAAGTTTCCACCAACGTCCACGTTATACTTCCTCTTGAATTGCTCAGCACAGTGGTTGACCATTCTGTTATCGAAATCTTCACCTCCAAGATGAGTGTCTCCAGCGGTGGCCTTCACTTCAAAGACACTGTCAGCTATGGTAAGTAGCGAAACATCCAAGGTTCCCCCGCCTAAATCAAATATCATCACATTTCTCTTGCTATACCAACCGGCCTTCCAGTCAAGCCCATAAGCAATGGCTGCAGCAGTCGGCTCATTGATGATGCGCATCACATTTAGGCCAGCACTAGCACCTGCCTCTTTCGTAGCCTGTCGCTGTGAGTCGGTAAAGTAAGCAGGGACTGTGATAACTGAATTTTTCACAGTTGAACCAAGGTAAGCCTCAGCAATCTCCCGCATTTTCACAAGAATCATAGATGAGATTTCTTCAGCAGCAAATTGTTTCTCTACACCCTTGTATGCGACGACAATCATTGGCTTGTCAGAAGGACCTCCAATGACCTTAAAAGGCCAATGCTTTATATCGTTTTGAACACATTCATCTGTGAACCTCCTACCGATTATCCTTTTCGCGTCTGCAAATTGAGGACAGAATTAGAAACACAACCAAAACTAACAAAGAAATAGGTCATATGATTGAAATAAAAGCATATTGTTAAACATACGGTATTGTAACCATCCCAAATTCTTTCACTCTACCGTAAATGTACTACACCTTTTTAATTATCACCAAAATCATTATCTAAATTATAACTTATCATCAATACCCCACATTTTATAACTTCAAATACTGTTATAAATATTCAGAGAAAAAGAAAAACTAATTTGAAAAATAAATTAATGGGAAAATGGTATATATGTAGATGGATACATACAGGAAGAGATGAACATACCGAAGATGGTGTTGGTTGGGTTTTTTATGACCTGGTTGAATGCACCATCACCTATCAATCGCTCAGTATTGGTGAAAGCAACATAAGATGGAGTGGTCCTGTTGCCCTGATCGTTCACTATGATTTCTACATGATCATACCGCCACACCGCCACACACGAGTAGGTTGTCCCCAGGTCGATCCCGATTGCATGACCTGCAGCTTCGTCTTTTACCGCCATTCTAAGTTGAGAAACTGGAAGAAGAATAGTACTAGGAAGAGAAATGAATGGAAGCAGAGAAAGAAGATCAAGATAATATATATGCTTGAAAGTAGAAGATATTATGGGGAACATAGAGCGGTCTGAGAGGTTATTCTTTTTCTTTTGGACACTTTTTGTTCATTAAGTTCCAAATATAAAGAAGCAATGAATAGTAAGTTGTAATCTTCTTCATTAAGTAATCTTCTTCATTTATGTTCTGCTTGGGAACGAACAATCATTTATGTTTTGCTTGTCTAACTTCTTGTGCAAAAAACCTTGGAATCCAATATGTCCCCAAATTTTATTTTCTGTTGGCTGTTTATGCCAAATTAACTTTTAGTGTGCCCAAGATATAGGGTGATACACCACATAAATAATGACATATGGTGTACCACCCCATATTACAAGCACATTAAAAAGTTAAAGTATATCAACCAAATCACAAATTTTGAAACCTTTTGGCGTGCAATGCCTTTCCAACTTTACTACCTTTACTATGTAAATGATGTTACTCTTATCATATTTTTCATACCACATTTGTATTATTTCTCTAATAGATAGGTGACCCTTTCCTCTATTAGGAAGATGGTACAAATATGTAAGTGTAGCATTACTCTTACTACCTTTACCTTCTTTCTTTCTTTACTACCTTATAGCTTTATGATGTAGAACAAATGGTCGAGTGGATTGAAGAGAAAATGGACCGATGGAAGACAGAGACGTAGCGGGAATTTGCAATTTTGGCATATGAGCTCCAATTTGGGTGCATGATACCTTTTTGGAAAGAAAAGAACGTCGCAGTTCAAAATTATGTTTTAAGTTCTGTCATAAAAATTGGACTTTTCGTTTGTCGCCTAATTAAGGTCGTTTGACTTTCGTTTAATTACCTAATACCTTGAGTTGTCCTAGGAGTGGTAATTAGATTATTTGAGCCATTAGTTGCTTCCATTGTAATCATCTTTAAATCAACTAATCAAACACAACCTTCAGGATTTCCCTCAAATCTGATGGATTCCAGACTATTGATTCTTCAAAGAATTACAAGTACACTCGTAATTCTTCAACTTCGTGTTACGTTACTTTATCTTTACTACATTTCCAACTTTACCTTCTTTACTACCTTCTAACTTTACCTTCTTTTTTATATGAGAAAACTTTATTTAGTTCTACAAAACTGTGACAAATGATAGCTAGTATACAGAGTTTAACATTTATTTGTGTACTGAACTATGAACAGAAAACAAAACGGCAAATTAGTTACACATGCAGAAAGTGGAAGTGGACTTGCAGTGTTGCACATAGAAACCTAGCACAGATCTCAGTAGCTACGTACTCCTCCGAGAATTCTTCTTATTCGATGACTGTTTAAAGCAGCTTTGGAAAATTGGTAGACAGAAAAATAAGCTTTACCGGAGCGTGCAGAGGAACATTATAACCTACCAGTTGAGAAATGATAGAACAACTGTGGTTTTATGCCCAGTCACATGTATATTTACTAGTTCATATGTTACACAAACAACATAGCATGAAGTTGCAATTCCCAAGTTGAAATCAGGAGGATGGATGAGAAGCTCTTGTTAGAATGAAAAATTCTTAACCCAAGTCAGTATAGCAGTGAGATATGCATCAAGAGAAGGAGTTTCCCAATTCTGTTTTTCTCATTCTTTCTTTGTCAAATTCCAGTCGTGTCTTGAGAGTCCGAAAATTGCAATGCTTCGACTCGTATTATAGATTCTTGAATTCTAGGAGCTGGAAGCCTACTGAACTACAAGCACGAGTGAAATTTTGTCTTTAAGACATTGCATTTGTGCAAGCCTCAATCTCCAAGTTTGTAGTCATTCTTACTTTCTCTCTAGTTGTTTACAATAATCTTGTACACAATTAACGTTGTGATTTCATCATGATTATTATCATTAAAATTATTTTATTATTCTCATACTTTCTGTTATTGTTCCAACGGCTCTATCATAACGGAATAACAGAGAGGTTGGATGAGATCACCAGAGCATAAGTGCTAAGCTCGACCATAGAAAATACGCTTCCCCTGTAATCCAATGTCTATTCAATCTGAAGCATGCTGGGGAAATTAGAAATGAACGTTTCTTACAGCAGTCAACCGACTTTTATATCAATGTCTCAATTCCCTCACAAGTTCTTCTGTCACAGTTGAAAGTAATCACCTTCTTTTGGTCGGTGGACATGTCCTCCGCAGAGACACTCAGGATACCATTTTCATCAATATCAAAGCAAAGTTTGAATTTAGCAGCCCTGGCAGGAGCAGGAGGAATGTCATGGATGTGAAATCCACCCAAAAAAGTAATTATTTAAGTAAGGTTGATGAACTCTCGCCCTCATAAATTGAAAATCTGGCCACAGCTTGGTTGTCAACCGACGTAAACAAAGTAACGTTCTCTTTTATCGGAACTCTGGTGTTTCTTGGGATCACAACTAGCATGAAATGTTTATCGTCAGAACCACTTTCCCACCTTGTCTGAGTTGTTTCCACCCCAAGTAATAGAGGGATGACATCCAAGAGTGCCAAGTCTTGAAGCTTCCCATTTTCATTTTTCTCACTCAACATGGCAGCTTGAACAGCTGAACCATACGCCACAGCTTCATCTGGATAAATGCCCTTGCACAGCTCCTTCCCCTCCAACAATGTCAATGTCAGTCTCAAGCATATATCAAAGCCTCCTCTTTGCCTTCTCACATGCATTTTCCATGAATGTCGACTTTATGTTTCCTTTTGTTTGTTCAGCACAATTATTCACTATTTTCTTATCAAAGCCTTCACATCGGAGATGAGTATATCTCCAGCAGTGACCTTTACTTCACGAACGCTATACGCTATGGTTAGTAGTGAAACGGCCAAAGTACCACAACCCAATTCAAATATCATCACATTTCTTTTCCTATATATACCAGCCAGACTTCTTGCCAAGTCCATAAGCAATCGCTGCAGCAGTCGGCTCACTGATGATTACGCATTACATTTAGGCCAGCAGAGGCACCTGCCTTTTTTGTAGCCTGTCGCTGTTATAACTGAGTTTTTCACAGTTGAACCAAGGTAGGCCTCAGCAATATCCTGCATTTTTACAAGAACCGTAGATAAATTTTCTTCAGCAAGAAATTGTTTCTCTACACCGTTGTGGTTGACAACGGCTATTGGCTTATCAGAAGGAGACCTTGAATTGCCAATGCTTCATATCATTTTGAACACATTCATCCCTGAAACTCGTACTAATTAACTTTTTCGCATCTGAAGAATATTGATGCAAGATTTGAAAAAAAGACCGATAAGGAAATGTAACAAGGAAATGGTGTTGTAACTTGTAACTATTCCGAATTCTGTCACTGTACACCTTTCAGTCACTCTAGCACAGTGGCTCAAGTGTATTACACCTTTTCTAATTGTGCACAAGTGTCATTACCGAAAACCATGCATCTCTCTCTCTCTCGCTCTCTTTGAGGAATTAGAGGGAATTAAAGAGATTTTGTAGTGTATTTTAAGTATCTACAGATCTCACATATTTCCATGAGATTTCGAAGGAATTGAATCAAAATTTTACATGAAATCTCTACAAATATGTTAAACTCCATAAAAATCTCTCAAATTCCCAATTGAACACAATCCTAAGTTTGGGGGTATAGTGCGGCTCTAAGGTATGGGTTTGGTTTTTGAGAGAGAAATGGCTCTGGGCTCGAGGATGAGAAAAGAAGAATGGGAGGTATTATTTATTTTTAACATTAACAACATTTTTAGTCTAAAAATTCACTTTTGGTACTATTTATTTACACTTTTATTTTGTCATTTTGATTAAACCTAAAGTTTTGAGGACTTTTCGTTAGTTTTCTTAAGAAGAATCTAGAGAGAGAAGTTCTTTGAAGCAGCTAGATAGAGAAATGAGAAATGGGAGCACGGCGCTAGGGTAATTCTAAATGAGTAATGCTATTCTTACCATCTAAATATACCATAATTTTAGGAAACTATTATTAGCACTCCAAAAATCTCATTTGACACTCCAAATTTTCTATAATTAGAAAGAAAAATACACTTGTGAAACGTATCTAACAGGGAAGTTGAACGGGTAGGGTTTTAGCAAAAATAAAATAAACAAAAATTCCACCTGGATTGACACTTAAACTTCCACATCATGTGGTATACTAAATGTGGTATAATAAGATAGTAAGAATAACATTATTGAATTCTAAATAGATAAATGAGCATCCAATTAAGCTTAAACAAGCTGGCTGGGACGTTTTGGATTTGGCCTTGGTAATCAAATGGGTTGTTTCATCTTTTGCTAGAATAAGCCACAACATGGCCCACAGTCATCTCAGGCTCAAATTTAGGCCACATTTGCTCCTGGTCCAGCCGCGCAACAGCTTCACTTTCAAGCCCAGCTAGTATCTTTCTTTTTCTTTGGTTTTGTTAATCATTTTCACTTTTATAATTATATTATATTTTAGTTTAAATGGATGCATGTTTGTTTTGAATTATTAATTATCGCGATTAAATTATCTAATTGTCTTAGTGATTCACGACTATTAGGGTATTTAGACAAGTAATTTGATGCAATTTCTATTGAAACATCACCCTAAAATTGAGAGGAAAACTAATAAAAAAAAGCTTGAAAACTTTGAGTTTTAACAATAAAGACAAAATAAAGGGTAAAGTGAATAGTACCATGATTGATTTTTTAGTGTGAAAATGTGATTTTTTGTTAAAGTGAACAGTACCGGAAGTTTTTCGTTAAAGTTCCCGAAATTGAGGAGGGCTTCTTGTGATTAGTAATTGTAAGTTCACTTAAGGCAGACATCACGCTCTTAAGGGTTGTATGGTTTTTCAAAGGGTTTTTACAAAGCTTAATGAGTCTTGCATGTTTATATTTGATTTGAATATCAAAGACATGTTGCATGTTAGATATACGTTTTCACTTGAACATCACAAGGAAAATATGCATCAGGAAAACCTAACCTTCAAACCATGTATGTGGAAATTCATAAGTAATTGGTAAAGTTGTATAGGATTGTTAGTGGTAACGGCAAAACCTTAGTGTTTAAATTGTTTTCCAAAACAGTTTTCTTTTGCTTACCCTACTTTGTTGAATTATTTAAAATTCGTTTTTGTTATTTTAGATTCCAAAATGAACTTTTTTGAAATTTTGTTTCAAATAATTAGCTAAGGATTAGTTTAAATATAAATTATTCATTCAATCCCTGAGAAAAACGACATTGCTTGAGCTGGTATACTACGATAACCTTGTGCTCTTATAAGTATTTTTAAATGTTTTTATCCCTACTTGCACATGAGTACACGTATGAAGTAAATATTCTGTTAATTATGTTTTGTAATCGCGTCTTTACTATATCAACTGCCATGTATTGTAGCAACCCGTCCCGGGATTTACGTAAGAAAATGGATATTTTTATACTTTCACTAAGTTTGGGGGATACTTCTTTTTTTTTTAAATTGTTTTTGAGCCTTAATTGGTGAGTCCAAGGGGCCCACCCCCTGTTTTGTTCCCGGTTCCTTTCCCTTTCCCTTTTTTTTTTATTTTTTTTATTTTTTTATTTTGGTTTTGTTAATTTAAAGGCTTTTGGGCCGTTTCCTTTAGGGCCTTCGGCCCGTTAACCCTAAACCCATTAGACCTAAACCCGGATCCAACCCAAGTCCAAACCCTTTAACCCAACCCGGATCCAAGCCCAGACCCGTTTGACCCGGACCCGAACCTGGACCTGGTCAACGGTCAGCGTTGACTTTGACTTTGACCGTTGACTTTTTGGGTTTTCGTGCGGGACCCCTCCTAGGCTAATTTCGACGTTCTGAACCCGTTTCCGATGTCCGTTTCCCAAAATTCAATCGTTTGAGTAGAGTTTGACTAAATGTACCATTTATGTGCTTAGGTGCGTTTATCTGTGACGTTTCCTTCTTCGCTAGATGGCGTGGCTTTTCGACGGTGAAGTACTGTGAGTGGACCCCTTTTAAAAATACATGTTTTGATAGTAGAAATGCATACATGAAAGGCATGATTTGATGATTATGTTTTATGAAACGTTTTACGAGATAACATGCTTACTGAGGCTAGTTTGAATTATTACTATTTTTCCTATAACCCATGTTCTTATAGAATATCTGATGGATGACGATATGATATTTAGAACATGTTTAGAACACCTCTTAATAGTATAGATGATGCATGACTTTATACTATGAAGTTGATTTTCAATATATGTATGTTAACTGGTTTTGTACTTACCTAGTGGTGTTTTCCGCTACAGGACGTAGGGATAGATCCGGTCCGTCCCGGGTGACGGGTTGGTGTTGGCATAGGGCATGAAGTGCGTTTTCCTCTGACTGTCTGCTCAAAGACGGGGAGCCGGCATGGGGCTTGAAGTGTATTTTCCTCTGACTATCTGCTCAGAGACGGGGAGCCGGCATGGGGCCTGGAGAGTTGTATCGGACTGTCACTAGTGATTATTATATATACAAGTTATGATTTGAGATATTGCACGACATGCTAGGTTTCGGAAAACCTATGTTTATCATTATATTTGTGTTTTCATAAAACCTGGGGGTTAGTACATTGATAACTGTTTTATTATATATATTTATATATATATATATATCAACTTGGTCCACTCATGTTTGTTTTACGCCCCCTTCAGGACTTAGAATCGAGGCATACAATCCCGACGTCCAGGCACTTCCGCATCGGCATCTTCGAGTCCTCTTGGTGTAGGAACCACTCCTTGGTTTCATTCAATTTTATATTATTTTCTTTTAGTGTTCTAGAATAGTGGTGTGCTCTGAACACGGTCCTTATTTGCATATTCATTATTCTTTTATATTTATAAGCCTTATTTATCCTTTGTTTTCAGTATTTACAATCAATAAATGGCTTTCATCACCCGCGGGTGTCGGCCAGCATGTGCCTATCCTGGTATTCAGGGAATATCGGGATCGGGGCGTGTCATGTATAGTAAAAACACGATTGCTAAGAAATCATGTTTCCCCTGGAAACCAATGTGCCATTCATGTCTGTGTGGACCGTAAATATTCAAGTAAAGAACGTCTTTTTGAAAGACAATAAAAAAAAACTTTGGATTGAAGTCAAGATTAGGACTTAAGCAAACATAATAATATGGCAAACCCAGCGAGAGAGGAAATTTGGTTAATAAAAGATATTACAATATATTTCAGTCTATAGCATGCGAGAAATTAATGATTCTTACATCAGTCAACTGACTTTAAATCAATGTCTCAATTCCTTCATAAGTTCTTCTGTCACAATTGAATGTGAGCTCCTTCTTTTGGCCGGTGGACATGTCCTCAGCAGAGACGTGCAGGATGCCATTTTCATCAATATCAAAGCAAACTTGGAACTTCGGAACACCCCTGGGAGCTGGAGGAATGTCATTGAGTACAAATCCTCCCAAATAGTTATTATCTCTTGCCATTCTATTCTCACCCTCATAAATGGAAAATTTAACATTACGTACGTTGTCATAGAGCGTAGTAAAATCTTTGATTGTTATTTTGACCGGTATTCTAGTGTTTCTTGGAATCACAACTGACATGATACATTCATCATGAGTCTCCACCCCAAGTGAGAGAGGGGTGACATCCACTAGTGCGAACTCCCGAAGCTTTCCAGTTAGATTGTCACCACTCAAGACAGTAGCTTGAACAGCGGCACCGTAGGCCACCGCCTCATCCGGATTAATGCCCTTGCAAAGCTCCTTTCCCATGAAAACCTCCTGCAAAAGCTGCTGCACCTTGGGAATTCTAGAAGAGCCACCCGCAAGAACAACATCATGTACGCTGCTTATGTCCATTTTAGCATCTTCCAGGCACTTCTTCACAGGCTCTATGCACTTGTCGAAGAAATCCATGTTGAGTTGCTCAAATTTAGCACGGGTAATAGTTAAACAAAAATCAACACCCTGATGCAAACAATCAATGTCAATGTCCGTCTCAGACATAAATGAAAGCCTCCTCTTTGCCTTCTCACATGCATTTTTTAACCTCCTAAGAGCCTTGAAGTTTCCACCAACGTCCTCGTTATGCTTCCTCTTGAATTGCTCAGCACAGTGGTTGACCATTCTGTTATCGAAGTCTTCACCTCCAAGATGAGTATCTCCAGCGGTGGCCTTCACTTCAAAGACACTGTCAGCTATGGTAAGTAGCGAAACATCCAAGGTTCCCCCCCCCAAATCAAATATCATCACATTTCTCTTGCTATACCAACCGGCCTTCCAGTCAAGCCCATAAGCAATGGCTGCAGCAGTTGGCTCATTGATGATGCGCATCACATTTAGGCCAGCACTAGCACCTGCCTCTTTCGTAGCCTGTCGCTGTGAGTCGGTAAAGTAAGCAGGGACTGTGATAACTGAATTTTTCACAGTTGAACCAAGGTAAGCCTCAGCAATCTCCCGCATTTTCACAAGAATCATAGATGAGATTTCTTCAGCAGCAAATTGTTTCTCTACACCCTTGTATGCGACGACAATCATTGGCTTGTCAGAAGGACCTCCAATGACCTTAAAAGGCCAATGCTTTATATCGTTTTGAACACATTCATCTGTGAACCTCCTACCGATTATCCTTTTCGCGTCTGCAAATTGAGGACAGAATTAGAAACACAACCAAAACTAACAAAGAAATAGGTCATATGATTGAAATAAAAGCATATTGTTAAACAAACGGTGTTGTAACCATCCCAAATTCTTTCACTCTACCGTAAATGTACTACACCTTTTTAATTATCATCAAAATCATTATCTAAATTATAACTTATCATCATCACCCCACATTTTATAACTTCAAATACTGTTATAAATATTCAGAGAAAAAGAAAAACTAATTTGAAAAATAAATTAATGGGAAAATGGTATATATGTAGATGGATACATACAGGAAGAGATGAACATACCGAAGATGGTGTTGGTTGGGTTTTTTATGACCTGGTTGAATGCACCATCACCTATCAATCGCTCAGTATTGGTGAAAGCAACATAAGATGGAGTGGTCCTGTTGCCCTGATCGTTCACTATGATTTCTACATGATCATACCGCCACACCGCCACACACGAGTAGGTTGTCCCCAGGTCGATCCCAATTGCATGACCTGCAGCTTCGTCTTTTCCCGCCATTCTAAGTTGAGAAACTGGAAGAAGAATAGTACTAAGAAGAGAAATGAATGGAAGCAGAGAAAGAAGATCAAGATAATATATATGCTTGAAAGTAGAAGATACTATGGGGAACATAGAGCGGTCTGAGAGGTTATCCTTTTTCTTTTGGACACTTTTTGTTCATTATCCTTTTTCTTTTGGACACTTTTTGTTCATTAAGTTCCAAATATAAAGAAGCAATGAATACTAAGTTGTAATCTTCTTCATTAAGTAATCTTCTTCATTTATGTTCTGCTTGGGAACGAACAATCATTTATGTTTTGCTTGTCTAACTTGTTGTGCAAAAAACCTTGGAATCCAATATGTCCCCAAATTTTATTTTCTGTTGGCTGTTTATGCCAAATTAATGGGAAATATTTCAGTGTGCCCGAAATACAGGGTGTACACCACATATCATCATATATGTGGAGAGACATTTTATTTTTCAAGTGTCTCCGCATATATAATGACTCTTATTCATACCACATTTATCATCTCTCTAATAGATAGGTGACCCCTTCCTCTATTAGAAAGATGGTACAAATATATAAGTGTAGCATTAATCTTACTACCTTTACCTTCTTTACTACCTTATAACTTTATGATGTAGAACAAATGGTCGAGTGGATTGAAGAAAAAATGGATCGACGGAAGACAAAGAGACATAGCGGGAATTTGCAGTTTTGTCATCTGAGCTCCAATTTGGGCGCATGATACCTTTTTGGAAAGAAAAGAACGTCATAGTTCAAATTTGAGTTTTAAGTTTTGTAATAAAAATTGGACTTTTCGTTTGTCGTCTAATTAAGGTCATTTGACTTTTTTTTAATTATCTAAGACCTTGAGTTGTCCTAGGAGCTGTAATTAGATTATTTAAGCCATTGGCTACTTCCATTGTAAGCATCTTTCAATCAATTAATCAAACACAACCTTTAGGATATCTCTCAAATCTGGTGGATTCCAGGGTTTTGATTCTTCAAAGAATTACACTTGTAATTATTCAACTTCGTGTTACGTCACTTTATCTTTACTATATTTCCAACTTTACCTTCTTTACTACCTTATAACTTTACCTTCTTTTTTATATGAGAAAACTTTACAACTTTATTTAGTTCTACAAAACTGCGACAAATGATAGCTAGTATACTGAGTTTAACACTTACTTGTTTACTGAACTATGAACAGAAAACAAAACGGCAAATTAGTTACACATACAGAAAGTCGAAGTGGACTTGCAGTGTTGCACATAGAAACCTAGCACAGATCTCAGTAGCTACGTACTCTTCCGAGAATTCTTCTGATTCGATGACTTTTTAAAGCAGCTTTGTTAAATTGGTAGACAGAAAAATAAGCTTTATCGGAGCGTGCAGAGGAACATTATCACCTACCAGCTGAGAAGTGATAGAACAACTGTGGTTTTATGCCCAATCACATATATATTTACTAGTTCATATGTTAAACACTATAGCATGAAGTTGCAATTTCCAATTGGTGCCATCTTATACAAGGTGGCAGTACATTGTGTATGGACCTTTTCAAATTGAAAAGATTACTCTACACAGATCAGTGCATTTCCTTGGAAAATGGTGTCGTCTAATAGATGTATGTTTTGATCTCTTCGTCAATCAGTGTCTTAGGTTTTATATAAACCCAAGTCAGTATAGCAGTGAGATATGCATCAAGAGAAGGAGCTTCCCGATTCTGTTTTTCTCATTCTTTCTTTGTCAAATTCCAGTCGTGCCTTGAGAGTCCGAAAATTACAGTGCTTCAACTTCGTACTATAGATTATTGAATCCTAGGAGCTGGACGTCTACCGAACTACAAGCACGAGCGAAATTTTGTCTTTAGGAAATTGTATTTGTACAAGCCTCAATCTCCAAGTTTGTAGTCATTCTTACTTTCTCTTTAGTTGTTTACATTAATCTTGTAGACAATTAGCGTTGTGATTTCTTTATGATTATCATCATTAGAATTATTTTAGAGTAAATTGTAGAAATTGTCTCTTAATTTTAACTGAATTGGAGTAATGGTCCCTCAATTAAAAATTCATTACCATTGGTCTCTCAACTCATCAAAACATGCAACTATGATCCGTCAACCAAAAATCCATTACCCCCTCAACTTTAATCTAACTGGAGAATAGTCTCTTAACCTTAACCCAATTGGAGCAATGATCTCTCAACTTTAACCCAAT